>NC_073692.1:290451758-290751758 GCF_029784155.1 Uranotaenia lowii
AAATGAAAAATATACTTATCTTAGTATCCTGTTGAAAGACATTTTTTCTGTGGGCAACGGTATCGGGTGAAAATTCGCCACTCGACGTCATCAAAAAACCATACATCGAATTTTAATGAACTGGCAGCACAAAAATATAGAGCTATAGTTGCGCCATCTCCATTTGAAATGAATAATGAGCTTTTGAAAACTCATAACAGCGCTATCTCGTGATGAAAATCACTTGAGAAAAAAGGCATAACAGCACCATCTTCTTTCAAAAAATGACTTGCTAATTTTCTAAAGGCTTTTCGAGTTGCTGCCATTTTCTCGACTCACAAAGGAAACAAAAAATACAAATATTTAAACATAAATTGCACTTCATAGTTAACACTTTTCACTAAAACTTCACAACTCTTCTAAGCACAATCACCTCAAAATTCGCTTTAACAATTAAAACTCAACAAAAAACAATTATTTCACCAAAAAATCAACATTTTTTCTTCTACTTGTAATAAGTAACACCATCAACACCACACCCAGGGTTGCCATCCAGTAAAAAATATTTTACCATAATCTTTTATGCAAAAACTGACTTGTCTCGCCAATATAAGAAATGTTACACTGAAAATAATTTTCACTTAAAAGGTAAGTGACATCTAGAGTGAATTTCGGCCATACGTAAATTCATGTGAATTTTAAGTGACCGTCAAGTGAAAATCACTTAAGTGACCAATCAAGTGAATTTCAAGTGAGTGGCAAAGTGAATATCAAATGTTTGCTCAGGTCGTTAATATCTTTCAGTTATAGTGCTTTTAAGGGGAAATTTCGGAATATCAAACATGAATCAAATTTGTTTATTCAAAACAATTATTTATTTTAAAAAATACAACTTTTAAAACCCTCATTTTTTCATATTTATTTGGATCGAAATAGAAGTTTCGGTTTGCGAAAATAATCAACTTCTTCACTTTGACGAGACAATCTGGTTGACTTTTCTGAAATAAAAATGAAAAAAATTACATTTTGACGATAGTCTATTGGTTTGCATGATACTTACTTTTATTTCGCTGCACTTGAATTTTTTCAAAATAAATCACCATCGGAAAACGTATCCGAAATCTGATTGCTTGAAAAAGGTCACTATAAGGACGTGTTATCCGATTCACACGATGTTCCTGTCGATCTATGGAAAAATATAATTGCTTAAAAACATATAAATTACTCTAATTCTGCATGCGCCTACCAACTTCAACAAACCTCTGTTGTTTCTTTTCCAAACAACAATAAAACAATCAATACCGACATTGTTGACATTCGCTATGACAAAAATCACTTGAATTTTAAGTGACGGACAGGTGAATATTGGCTTAAGTGACCGGTCAAGTGAATTTCAAGTGAGCATCGGAGACATTCAGTGTCGGTCACTTGAAACTCAAGTGATGAGTAAGTGAATATCGATTCGGTCACTTAAAACTTAAGTGAGAGGCAAGTGAAATGTACATGAGCCACTTGAAATGAAGAAATTCACTGAGTTCTCACTTTTAAGTGAATCGTCTAGTGTTTTTTAAGTGTGATTTTGGGTTCAGTGTACATTCTTCACATGTTATGTCATAAAGTACACCGAAAATAATTTTCACTTTAAAGGTAAGTGACATCTGGAGTGAATTTTCGCCATACGTAAATTCATGTGAATTTTAAGTGACCGTCAAGTGAAATCACTTAAGTGAGCGATCAAGTGAATTTCAAGTTAATGGCAAAGTCAATTTCAAATGTTTGCTCAGGTCATTAATATATTTCAGTTGTAGTGGTTTTTAGGTGAAATTTCAGAATATCAAACATTAATCAACTTTGTTTCTACAAAACAATTATTTATTTAAAAAAATACAACATAAAAAGCGTCACTTTTTCTCTTTATTTGGGTTCAAAAAGATTTTTTGGCTTCGAAAAATCATTGACTTCCTCACTTTGACGAGACATTCGGGTTGATCTTTTCTGAAATAATAATAAAAAAAAATTGAATTTAACTAGTATTTATTGTTTTGCATGATACTTACTTTAATTGCACTTGAATGTTTCCAAAATAAATCATCATCGGAAAACGTATCCGAAACCTGATTCCTTCAAAAAGGTCTCTGCGACGTGTTAACCGGTTCACACGATGTTTCTGTCGGTCGACCTATGGAAAATATCATTGTTTAATAACATATAAATTACTTTAATTCTGCACCTACCAACTCAAACAAACCTCTGTTGTTTCTTTTCCAAACAACAATGAAACAATCAATACTGACATTGTTGACATTCGCTATGCAAAAAATCACTTGAATTTTAAGTGATGGGCAAGTGAATATTGGCTTAAGTGACCGGTCAAGTGGATTTCAAGTGAGCATCGAAGACATTCAATGCCGGTCACTTAAAACTCAAGTGATGAGCTAGTGTATATTGATTCGGTCACTTAAAATTCAAATGAGAGGCAAGTGAAATGTACATGAGCCACTTGAAATGAAGAAATTCACTGAGTTTTCACTTTTAAGTGAATCTTCTAGTGTTTTTTAAATGTGATTTTGGGTTCAGTGTACGTATCCCCCTTGGATTCGACCAAGATTAGTTGGTGGTTGCTATGATTAGAGATAGTTTAAATTAAGGGCCAGCTAAGTTGCCATATTGCCCCTTGTGGCCATCAAGCCTTAAACTTCTCTAGAGCCTTTGAAAAATCGCCTCTATCGCCCCCTTTGAAGCAACTCGAACGACGAAAACCCTTAAACTAAACATTCTTCGAACACCCATGACTCAAATTAAACTTAAGGCTTTAAAGCCACTTCTAATTGAAGAAAAAATGATTTCCTTGGCCTAGGGTCTAAGCCAAGGAAAGGGTTTTTTCTTCAATTAGAAGTGGCCTTAAGGCAGCTTTCTGTATTGCTGATTTCACTTCTTTTTGTCAGTTTTCAGAACTTTGTTATCAGCAAAATCATTCGAAATTTAACGACAATATGTATTCACTGACAAAAACTTGTGCGCTTCCGTCATGTAACAATTCAGCACCTTGATTGGGTTCATCAGTTCAATCAGTTGAAATGCAAAAAAGTTTGCTTCAGCTAGACACCTCTGTTAAGTTCATTCAATAGATGCTACGTGCTGAACATCGTTCCGCGAGACTGGAGGCAAGTGAGAGTTACTGGCATTCAGAAGCCGGGCAAACCAGCCTTCGATTTAAACAGACATAGGTCAATTTCGATGTTCTGACGACTCCGGAAATTACTGGAAAAAATTATTCTCTTGGACTTGATCAATGAATTTAGTCTAAGAACCTATTGATAATACGATAGTATTGATATACTATACCCAAGATGAAGTCTGAAGAGGCAAGGTTTCGAACGCTGTCTAGCACTTCTTTCTTTAGAATTTCAATTGAAGTTTGCTCAGAACGCAGATGGCTTCAGTATTAATGAACATTTAAGGGGCTTTTGATTCAGTCTTCATACAGGTTCTCTGTTGCAAGTCATGCAAATGGCATTTCGTTTGGATCGATTAAACATTAAATCCCAATTATTAAATACACACCAATCGAAATTGGTAACTTTAATTCATCATGTTTGCAAAACCCGCCGTTAGACGTACAAACAGACGTTATTACTTAATTTCCCCGTCTCACTGCTACATCGTCTCTGTTTAACAACAAAAATCCAGAAAGCCGTACTGGAAGAAAAACATGAACGGCTAAAATCAGGTTCGGATTTAGTCACCAGTACTAGGTGCAGTCGCGAACTCTATCCTCCGTATGAAAACCCGTCTTAGACGAAAAAGTTGTTCTCCCACGGTGGGAACAGTGAAAAAGTGGAGTGCATTACTTATTTTTAAATCGCCTCTCAGTGATTTTGAACTGGTCTTTGCAGTACGATAGTTCTGAAATAAACACAATTAAATGGGAATGTTTCTTATAGGAATAACGAAACTTTAATGTTAAATTAGAATTTTGAACTATGCAGAAGAATCTTTGAATCTAAATACAGTGTGGGTTATACTTTACAATTAATTTGTTTATTTATTTACCAATTTGATTCATACGGATGTGAATAATAATGATATTGATTTTTTAAGATTATCATTAAAATTTACATTCGAACCTTTACAATTTTTCCAAATATTTCTATGAAAAAAAAAGTTTAGACGAAATCCTTATATTTTTAAACTTTGAAATGTGAATTTCAAGCTTCCTTCAATTCAGGAAACTCAAGCGATACTATATTTACTGTATTACATATCGTTTGCTCACTGTAAAATACGCGTTTGATGAGTTATAAGAAAAAATGTTAGTGTTTATATCTTACTGGTTGCAGAATTTTATAAACCAAATTTAACTAATCAAAAGTATAATGTTATTTAATTGTAAACGCAATCTGACATGAGCAACATGGTCAATATTGAGTAAATAATTCAGAAACGGAAGTATCCTACAATGAATAAAATCTTAGAAATGTTCATGCCAATTAAAATGTATTTTTCAAGACAAAATTTATGCTAAAATTCAGGTACGTTTTGCAACACCCACTACAAGTTTTGCTCAGTTGGAAACTTGATCTAAACTGAACTCAATCATTCAAGTTACCAAAAACAACCGGCTGTACTCACATGGAACCGAAGCATGCTTGCAGGATTTGTACATGTACGTAGGTAAGTACTGTAAACTGGGGGAACATTGATCACTTTTTGGCTTTCTTACAGAAAAGCATAGCGAACGGTCAGTTGGGGATATCATTAATCAAGGGTCCAAGACCCCACTTTATATATACCAATCGGCTCAGTTCGACGAGTTACGAAGATGTCCGTGGATTTGTATGTTCCATTGAAACGTTCTTACCACATTAACTCCTATTCTAGGTTTTACGATTTTGATGAATTTAGTATCAAAATATTGGATTTTTTTTCCTGTAGGTCATATCTTAAAAACAAAAAAAAAAAAAAAACAAAATTGTTCGAAATTTTTCTATTCCATAGTAAATACCATGCTTACGTTGTCTCCAAAAAAGGTATCCATTTGCTCAGCCAGCAGTAGCCAGCAATCGCTAAATTAATTACCGAGGCAATCAAATATTTAACAAAAAGTTCATCAATCAGCCGAGAATCGATCCCACGACATCTAGCATGAGAGTTTAGGAGGCTAACCCCTTGACCACAAGTGAGCGTGGAGAAATGTGGCTCTCAAACTTAAACAGTTTGGAATATTTTGATAGTAAATTAACTCCTTGAATATCAGTTCGCTTATCCTCCAAAAAACGTACTGGGCATCTTTTTTTTCATATTGAGTTTAGTAATTATTGCTTTCGATTTTTTAATCATCATCTTATCATAATTATCTTTTTTATAGATTATTATTTTTACTATTTTTTTTATTAGTAAAACTATTTATTAAGGCCGTTACTTCTTAGAGTATTTTTGTGCCGAGGAGTTCAATTAACATTAATTAAAATTAAGGTATAAAGGAAGGATAAAGGAAATGGGAAAGGGGGGAAGAAAAGATCACTTATTTGTGTCGATGCGTGATCGATTTCGTGTTGATCGAGGTCCTCCTCAGGGAATACAATTGGGCTCAAAATCACTCAAAATCCTTCACGGGTTGAAGGCGCAGGAGATGGGGTCTGAGCGATGGGGTTTCGTTCCTCGGGGGCGGTTCGAGATTCACATTTTTTTTCGGCTTTGAAACTTCAGCTGATGGTCGTTGAGGTGGTGTGTTGTTTTCCAATCTCGTGCGTTTTTATTGGCTAGTCTGCTGTTGGTTTTCTTGGTGTTGTTGTTGTTCTTGTTGTTGCTGCTGCTGCTGCTGCTGCTGCTGCTGCTGCTGCTGCTGTTGTTTCAGATGGTGCGTCGGTAGAATTTCGTTTCGTTTTTGGTCGGTCGGCTGGGATGCGTTCTGTTTAGCTACGTTTGCGTAGCTCGTGCTGCTATTGTTTGCTTGAATCATTCTTCGGGCTGTGGCCATCGGTAAATTTTGATCTGTGCCGATTTTTATCGCCGCTGTTTCAGCTACCCACAAAGGGCAGCATCTATCGATGGGTCCGTGCTTTCCTGAGCAATTGTAGTAAAAGGAAGGTAAGGTACAATTTTCTTCTTCGCTTTTGTGTGTTTTTGAGCAATTTTTACACGTAAGTGTCTGTTGCTTGCATTTTATTTCGGGATGACCGTGCTTTAAACATTGCCGACAAAGAAGGGGTTGTGAATAGTACGGACGGGTGCGAACTCTTAACAAACCAAAATTTATAAACTCTGGAATAATTGTGCTGTTGATTGTAAGCACAAGAGTCGATGTGCCTACAATTCCTGAAGTCGTTTTTCTCGTGATACACCTGACATCGATAATTTTTTGCGGGTTCAATTCTGTAAAAGTACTTCATCCGACAAACTGTCCACATCTCTACACGTAACGACGAACTTCCGTTGGTTTAGTTGGGGATGACGGCCAACAACAATAGGAATGCCACTGAGTTGAGTTAGCTTAGCGTGCAACCTCACTTGATCCTGGTTCCTAACTTTCAACACGTACCAATCATATTTGCGTTCTATAAAACCTCCTTCGATAGTCCCAACATGGTCCGCAATAAATCGCGATATCACGAAGGGTTTCTTTGGTAGCTCGTATCCGTCTTTAGCTTTCAGGGTTAAATAGTGTAAACGGCCGAATAAGTTCTCTTGATCTAACCATTCCAAAACAGTCCTACCGGGGAAATCCCCGGGCGATGGGCTCATCGCGAGCACTTTGTAATTTTAACACATTTTAACACCACTTGAGAAATAAATCGATCATTTGCCTTTTGTCACAATAACGAGATAGAAAACACATCTGCTATCGACGGAGGCAGAGACTTCCTTTTTTTTATAGATTAATCATACATAATTCAGAAATGGTTAAAATCTTCTATAAATAAAAAATATAGAATAGAATAGAATTCAGAAATAAGGTATCCATCATTGTGTCATATGTTTCCAAAGATAATTTACACTCGGTAAGAAAGCCATTTATAGCATGATCATTGTTAGCAGAATATTCAAACAACATTAGTTGCTATAACTAAATGTTTGTTACAAAACCAGATTTCATGTTTCGGGGTGATTTTGATTACTATGGTTTTAACGTATCTCAACATCTTCAAAATTATTGTTTTAATACCAATTAGAACAGAGAGCTTAAAACATCAACAACAGTATTTTTTTAACTCATTTGAATTTTTAAACGTTTTCTTTCAAATACTCTCAAAAGATGGACGATATTGAAGCATACATTTAAGGGCAAACATTATAAACATATCTCAATATTTTTTGTCCTCAAAAACAAATTAAATTTTACTTTCATGCAATTCCCTAGGTCCTTCCACTGTTCCTATGTTCTTTTTTTTATTCAAACTTAACCATTTAATAGGGTTTTTAGCCATTTCTTTTATACAAGCTTTCTCATAGAAAATGTCCGTTTTTTTTCAAATATCCAAAAATTATCATATAATGACCATAAGAATAACTTTAAAACTATACTTTTACAATAGAAAAAAAAAGAACTTTCATATAAAACAAACCATTTGCTTCCGAATGCTATCATTTTATCAGGAGATGTTTTTGTTTGTGAGTCTTCGAAAAAACAGATATTTTGAAACATACATTTTTAATTATTAAAAAAAATCTCCAACTACAAACAAAATTTAGCCGACTTGAAACGTAGAAAACAGTTTTCATATATTTTATCTTCAGAATAAGTTAATGATGATTATCTGCAAAAATTTCATGTTGATCAAAGTTACCCCAGTTTACGGTACCTAATTAAGCTGGAAAAAATATGCTATAATGCGAATGCTTATAATACGTACACAGCCAGATCTTGTCAGCATCCCAGTGAATAGTGAAAATACATTCACTATTCATCTTATCAAGGCCGGGCCCTCTGTGCAGTATTGGACGCAGAGACGACTTGAACCAGGGGAGGAAGAAACGTGGACAACAGTACCATACGTTCCCATGTTTATTTGATATTAATTTGTTGGGAGCATAGATGCTCCTTGGTGTTGGGCCTAGCGATTCTTCCTTCAGGGGATGGAAATGAGGTTTTTCTACATAAAGTCCAAAATGTAACAATACAATAATTCAAGAAATTCTTCTTTAAAAATCATACACTGTTAAATTTTGAATCCCTGTACCTTCATCTCAGGTCATCGTCCATGGTTATAGCGCCATTGCTCGCTTTTGGAAAGATTTGAAAGAGCAGAGAAATTATTAATACAGCACCGAAATCCCTAGAATTTTGCCATTCTAAAAGATTTCAGCGCCAAAAATAATACATACACATATGGACAAACATTTGTTGGTAGAAATATTTTCTCCCTACAAAAATAATTCCTAATTGATCATTGTTCATAAAAAGTTGAATAAGTGTTGATAAAATACTTATATAAAAACGAACAAAAACTAATGGGAAGCCTTTTCATAAAAACACAAACATATCTTCTTTATTGAACTCATAATGAGTAGTAAATAGGAAAAACAAGTCCTTTTGCTAGTGAGGTTAACCGGGTATCAGGTATCAGGTATCAGGTATCAGAATGGGGGTAGGCTTAATAGCGGCACGTTATCCAAACATACGGGAAAATTGTGCCTAGCCTTTTTTTATCCAAGATTTCATCATTTACCTGAGAAACCTGAAAAACCTATGAAAGGAAGAAATAAATTCAATCTATTTAAGATGGCATAAAGCCTTTCCACTAGGGATTATTAGCATTAAAGCTCTTTTCTACATTCGGTAAGGAATGATAGAATGTTTTTTAAGTTTAATTTCTTAAACGCAGATTCGCTTAAAGCGTAAGATCCCAGAGTACGAAAACGTAGTCTGGCAAATGAGGGACAGTTACATATAAGATGGAAGGGATCTTCCACATCTGATTCACAACTACCACATACTGGAGATTCAGCACGCTGAATGTTGTGCATGTGATAGTTGAGTTTACAATGACCGGAGAGTGCTCTGATCAAGATGCTGCAATGAGATTTATTTAAAGTTAATAAGTAACTCGATATGATTGGAGATGGTTTATCTAAAAATAATTTAGTTTGACGACAAGTGTCCAACTCTTCCCAGTATCGTTCATGCTGGTTAGAGGACCAAGTTTGAATTTGGTTTCTGAACCAACATGGTGATATTGGGACAGCCGGCTCTGGTCCGTAAAATTCCTTTTCCGACCCAGCTCTAGCGAGTTCGTCGGCGCATTCGTTTCCCTTATGTCCGGGTACCCATAGAAGGTTTAATCCATTGCCTTCAGCAAGTTCTTCGATTGCTTTCCGGCATGCGATTACCAGTTTTGATCTAGAACTGGAAGCACTGAGTGATTTGATAGCTGCTTGGCTATCTGAACAGAAATAAATTGTTCTGAACATAATCTTCTTTTGAAGTGCAATTTGCACTCCATACATAATAGCATATAGCTCAGCCTGAAAGACTGTACAATATTTTCCTAGAGGTTGAGCATATTCTATGTTCAACTCGTGACAGTAAATTCCTGCACCTGCACGGCCGTTTGATAATGAACCGTCAGTATAGAATACAATATGAGAGGACATTTGGTCCTCTACGAAACCTGATAACCATTCTTGAGGAGAAGGAAATTTGACTTTAAACCCCATGTAGGGGAAACTACTCGAGAGTGTTAAATCGTTTGGCGCTAGATTAAACTTGTTTAATCTAACTAATTCAGGCCACACATTTGTATGACTCGATGATCTTACGATATTTCCTGACAGCCAGAGACCAACTGCCTGTAGACGAAAAGCACATGAGAAGGCTTCCTGTTTTAGGAACAAGTGTAGAGGTTTGATAGAAAACAGAGCCTCTAGTGCTGCAGTAGGAGTTGTAGTGAACGATCCGGACATCCCCAAAAGACACATTCTTTGAAGGTGATTTAGTTTAGTCCGAACTGTTGCAACTTCTCCTTTCTGCCACCACACTAGACACCCATAGGCCAGAATTGGTCTTACTATTGTGGAGTAAATCCAGTGAATATGTTTGGGTTTGAGTCCCCAGTTTTTTCCGATTGCACGTCGGCATTGTCCGAAAGCCATGCATGCTTTTTTGATTCTGAATTCGATGTGATCAGACCAGTTTAATTTGGAGTCAAGAATGACACCCAAATATTTAACTTGATTAGACACGGTGATTTCGGAACCATAAAACAGCAGAGGGCGCACCCCGCGGGTGATACGTTTTTTAGTAAATAAAACAATATTAGTTTTTAGAGGATTAACTGAAAGTTCTACATGAGAACACCATCGTTCAACAGAGCGCAGAGCTTGTTGCATTATATCAAATAATGTGCTTTTGCACAAACCTCTTACCAGCAGAAGATAATCATCTGCGAATCCATAGGTTGGTATTCCACGGTCATTGAGTTTTCTCAACAAGCCGTCTGCAACTAGGTTCCACAAAAGAGGTGATAGTACACCTCCCTGTGGGCAACCACGTGTGCTAACTTTTGTAATTGAAGCCTGTCTTAAAGACGAATGAAGATTCCTGTTACTTAGCATTACGCTAATCCAGTTAATTATAACATTAGGCACTCCATGAAGTAGTGCCGCATCCATTATTGATGTAAACGAGACATTATCAAATGCTCCTTCTATGTCTAGAAATGCTCCTAGACATGATTCTTTCTGTGAAAAACTATTTTCAATATTATGTACTACGTTGTGCAGAAGAGTTAATGTTGATTTTCCTGTTTGGTATGCATGTTGTGTCGCATTAAGCGGATGTTGGACAAGGCATTCTTGCCTGATATGATGATCAATTAAACGTTCAAGTGCTTTTAATAGAAATGAACTTAGACTAATAGGACGAAAGCTTTTGGCTCCGTCGTATGATGATCGTCCCCCTTTAGGGATGAATTTCACGGCTATCTGCCGCCAAAGTTTAGGAATATATTCATGAGCAAAACTGCTTATCATTATTTTTCTTAATATGTGTTTGAAATGATCGAAACCTTTTTGAAGCAAAACTGGAAATAAACCGTCACTTCCAGGAGATTTGTATTGAGCAAAACCATCGATTGCCCATTTGATCGATTCTGTAGTAACTATTTTCCGAGCAAAATGCAAGGAATCTAGACTTCCAGAAAAGAACTCAGGCTCTGTTGATGAATCTTGATCAACACATCCTGGAAAGTGAGTATTGAATAGACAACTTAATGTTTCTTCGTCGTTTGATGTATAATCACCACTAGGGGTTTTAAGGTATGAAACCTGATAATCTTTTGATTTGGCTAAGACTTTATTTAACCTACTTGCTTCGTGCAAGCTTGAAATGTTTGTGCAGTAGCTCCGCCAACTTGAGCGTTCGGCAGCTCTTGTTGCTTTCCGGTAAGCTCTGCGAGCCAACTTGAAAGCATCAAAACCTTCCGTGCGCCTTCGGTTCCAAGAGCGTCTGCAGTTTTTTCGTAATTTACTGAGATTTGAGTTCCACCATGGTGTACTGTTTTTGTTGAATTTCAACGTTCGTAAGGGACACGCTTCTTCATAAGAATTTAAAATAATTTCGGTGGTTTTTGCAACCACTTCATCCAACTCTGAAGGAGTAGTAATTTCAGGTGTATTTCCATGAAATTTAATAGCAAGATGCTCCAAATATAGGTCCCAATTAGTTGTTCTTGGGTTTCTGAATGTAATTGTTTCTAAAAACTCACCTGAGTGTTCAAAATAGATAAACCTGTGGTCAGAAATCGATTCTTCGTTAGGCACATGCCAATTTGAAATTTCCTGAGAAATTGTTCTAGAACAAAGTGTGATGTCAATCACCTCTTCTCTGTCACACCTAACAAAAGTTGGTTTATTTCCTACATTTAGAATTTCTAAATCAGTGCTGCTTAAATATTCCATTAAATTTAAGCCTCTCAGATTGATATCTGAGCTACCCCATACAAAATGATGGGCATTGGCATCACAGCCAATTACAAGAGGTATATTTTGTGATTCACAGAATGAAATGACATTTTTTAAATCATCCGTAGGGGATGATTGTTCATATGGTGAGTATGCTGAACAGTAGATGTATTTTCTATCAGGCAGCGAAACCTGAACGACGCAAATATCTCTTGTTGTTAGATTGGGTATAAGTGTTGCATTTAAAGAATTGTTTATCAATATACATGCACGAGGCATTATTCGGGCATTAGTCATTCCAATTACACTGAACACAGTAAAGTTTGGTTTGAGCAAATTCCCTAAGTAAAAAGTTCCATTTCGGAAATAGGGTTCTTGGACCAAGGCGATTGATGCAGTTCCATTAAGGATTAAACGACATAAGTTCAGTGTAGCGGTTCTTTTGTGCTGCAGATTTATCTGTGCAACCTTAATAGAAAGCATTTCTATCAAAGAATTCCACACATATTTCCATCACACACAAGAACCTCTGCACCTTCATATCGACGCATGAAGCGGGGTATCCCATACAGGATGAAAATTTTAAAATCGTGTGTATAATCTGAATCCCACGAGTTGCCAGGAAAAATACGGCCCTTTGCACCAGTGCCTGGCTATAGTGCAGACCTTAACAACGTTCTGCTTAAGATAGGATTATTATACACCCTCCTACCCCCACTTTGGGGCCCGCAGGCACAGAACCACCTTGAAGCGGGTGTTTACAAAATTTAGGAGAATACAACTCGTGCATGCGCATTAATAGCAATAAGCACAATTGGTGAATCCTCCCTGAAGAAAACTTGGCTTAGAACTTCAAAATTCCAAGCCAAGTTTCCCCCCCTCCCAATGTGATAGTCGCATTTGAAGAATGACTAACGCATATGGGAAGTACTGAATAAGTCGCCTTTTACGACGTGGACCAGTATCCCAGTGGTAGTATTCTATGAGCCGCCACCACACAGCCACCACACAGATTATCTGCAAAAATTTCATGTTGATCAAAGTTACCCCAGTTTACGGTACCTAATTCAGCTGGAAAAAATATGCTATAATGCGAATGCTTATAATACGTACACAGCCAGATCTTGTCAGCATCCCAGTGAATAGTGAAAATACATTCACTATTCATCTTATCAAGGCCGGGCCCTCTGTGCAGTATTGGACGCAGAGACGACTTGAACCAGGGGAGGAAGAAACGTGGACAACAGTACCATACGTTCCCATGTTTATTTGATATTAATTTGTTGGGAGCATAGATGCTCCTTGGTGTTGGGCCTAGCGATTCTTCCTTCAGGGGATGGAAATGAGGTTTTTCTACATAAAGTCCAAAATGTAACAATACAATAATTCAAGAAATTCTTCTTTAAAAATCATACACTGTTAAATTTTGAATCCCTGTACCTTCATCTCAGGTCATCGTCCATGGTTATAGCGCCATTGCTCGCTTTTGGAAAGATTTGAAAGAGCAGAGAAATTATTAATACAGCACCGAAATCCCTAGAATTTTGCCATTCTAAAAGATTTCAGCGCCAAAAATAATACATACACATATGGACAAACATTTGTTGGTAGAAATATTTTCTCCCTACAAAAATAGTTCCTAATTGATCATTGTTCATAAAAAGTTGAATAAGTGTTGATAAAATACTTATATAAAAACGAACAAAAACTAATGGGAAGCCTTTTCATAAAAACACAAACATATCTTCTTTATTGAACTCATAATGAGTAGTAAATAGGAAAAACAAGTCCTTTTGCTAGTGAGGTTAACCGGGTATCACTTGGCGGCAGAATCTTTTAGCGCCAGGTATTTTAATTTTAAAGGCAGCTTGCAGAAGATGATTCTCACTTCTTCGGGAACCCAATATAATATCCTGTATACTTTTATCTTTTTCGTTATAGTTCTGCGCAGCAGATGATTAGTAGAAACATCCCCTTTTCCACCGCTTGCCTAAAACCATTCTTGGACGATTCTCCTTTCGTATCTTCGCAGCTTACGACAATTACTTGCTGTCAATGCCATTGCACATAATCCGTACACAATTGTAGGAACGATGACAGTAGCGTAGATTCGCCGTATTATGTTCCATGGAGGCTTAGCTTTTTGTATGAAAGGAAGTAGCATTATACTTGCCCTCAATCCCTGAGAACAGCAGCGTTGAACATTTTCCGGGCGGTTCAGTGTACCTGTCAAAAAGATTCCCAAATAGCGAATCACTTTTGATGACGTAAAGGGTGATACGGTCAAAATTTGGTCAATATCAACTTGACGTATTTCTTGTGTATGTGTGTGTGTAGAATGTTGCTCCTATTTTGATTTTGGAATTTACTCTTCAGTTGTCAAAATGCCGTCCAAGGAAGTAGAGCAGCGTATCAAAATTTTGCTCGCGCATCGCGAAAATCCGAGCTACTCGTACGCAAAGCTGGCAACATCGCTAAAAGTTGCCAAATCAACCGTTACAAATGTAATTAAAGTGTTTGGGGAACGTTTGTCGACAGCCAGGAAGTCTGGATCGGGGGGAAATCGAAAACCGGAAGCCGCTGAGACGACAAAGAGAGTTGCCGGTAGTTTCAAGCGAAACCCTTTCTCTTCGAGATGCCGCAAATAAGCTGGGTGTATCGTCCACAACCGTGCATCGAGCTAAAAACGAACCGGACTATCGACTTACAAGAAGGTAGTGACGACGGCGGCCAAAGCGCGATCCTGGAGGCTGTACACGACAATGCTGACGAAGTTTGACTGCGTGGTAATGGACGACGAAACCTACGTCAAAGCCGACTACAAGCAGCTTCCGGGACAGGAGTTTTATACGCCAGCGGCTTCGGCGTAGTGGTTAGAGTTCAAGTCATCTACGCCAAAGTTCATGAGATCGAATCCTGGTCATGGCATACATAGTACACTTTCTGTGGTCTGGTGGTTTTAGCATTTGTGGGATGCTAGCCATCATTACTTCGAAAGATGTACGCCTAGAAAGAGACGAACCAGCCCAAGGCTGAAAGTCTCTATAATAAGAAAAAAAAAAGGAGTTTTATACGGCAAAAGGAAGGGGAAAGGTAACAGATATTTTCAAGCACATGAAACTGTCAAGGTTCACGAAGAAATATCTGGTTTGGCAAGCCATCTGTACCTGTGGCTTGAAAAGCAGCATTTTCATAGCTTCCGGGACTGTCAACCAAGAAATTTACGTGAAAGAGTATTTGAATAAACGTCTGCTGTCTTTCCTGAAGAAACACGATTGTTCCGTACTGTTTTGGCCAGATTTGGCATCTTGCCATTGCGGTAAAGAGGCCATGGAGTGGCATGCCGCGAACAACGTGCAGGTGGTTCCCAAGGACAAGAACCCTCCCAACACGCCAGAGCTCCGCCCAATTGAGAAATACTGGGTTATTGTCAAGCGGAACCTAAAGAAGACCAAAAAAATTGTTGAGGACGAGCGACAGTTCAAGGCAAACTGGCTTTCTGCGGCGAAGAAGGTGGACAAGGTGGCTGTACAAAATCTGATGGCAGGGGTTAAGCGTAAGGCCCGGCAATTCGGATTTGGAAAAGCGGAAGCCTAACTGAAAATTTGTCCTGATTTTTATACTTATTAAACTTGAAAAAGAAATTTAATTCGATTTTTTTAAATAAACGATTTCCCCGATTTACACGTGTTTTCCCTTGACCAAATTTTGACCGTTTCACCCTTTAGGCTTAATAGTGGCACGTTATCCAAGCATACTGGAAAATTGTGCCTAAACAGGTAAAATAATGTCAAATTACTTTCCACTAAGATAACTCCTTGCAAATCCGACAGCATATTTGAATTTTCGAGAAAATTTAACTTAAAAGTAATTCTTTTCAGTAGCTTCAAATTTTCTGAGATTTTTCATTCAAATTTTCACGTTGTGCATCCCTCAGATGGGGCTGTCTTAAAATTGGATTACATTTTAACTAAAAGTTCTCAGTTCAGTTGTTCAACAATGAGGAATTACTCGCAGAACAACTTTGTTCAAATCCGTAACTTCGTGTCTTATTAGGCAAAAAAAGGCTATTGAAAAGGGTTTGTCTTTTGACATTGAAAAACTATAAATTCATTTGACATCACTGCTAGTGACTCGCAACGTATTGAATGAAAAGTATTCTCCTATTAAACAGCTAATAACTTTTTTTTCCTTATAAGATGCGAAGTTATGAGCTTAGACAAGGTTGTTCAGCGAAGAATTCCCTTTAGAGCAAGTTCACTGGTGTTGGGAAAAAGTGGTAGAAATTTTGTCAGTTTTTGCACATTTTGAAAATTTTGCCATGCAAAAACATTTTCAAGATCTGTGACTTTCGAGTTTTTTAACAACACATGTTGTAGTTTCGCATGCTGTGATGCAAAAATAGCAATATTTCTATCACATACGGCTGAAATAGAAACAGTGCTGTAAAAAAAATACATTCCAAAGATCTTGAAAACATTTTTGCATGGTAAAAATTTCAAAATGTCAGAATTTCTACCATTTTCAAAAACACCAGTCAACAGTCTTACAAAAAAAACAATAATGATGCTGATTTTTCAGAACAAAATATTAAATTTCCCCATACAAACCTAAAAGTTCAAATTTATTCATGTAAACGTTACTTATAAATTCTGCAAAAAATATCATAGATGAGTTTTGAGCCAAAGCGGAGCTTTTAAGATCCCATGGTTTGAGAAATTCAAAAATGATCTCAAAACGACTCAGTCAAATTAATTATTCAGCTCAACAATTTTGACCGATTTGAATTAACGTTAGAACTTTACTGCGCTATCTTTTTTTGGTGATTTCAATTATTTTTGCACACGGACTCGAAGAATCACAAGTTAACGACCTCTGATCTAAGGAAAGTTCCGTTGAAGGAGTATGGAAAAGTTCAATGGAAGCATAGAAAAGCGCTCATTATAGTGGTGTAGTCGCTTCTTTTCATTGATTAAAACTGTTCAATATTAATCAATTAATGTTTTGCTTCTCATTCAAAAACGTGTAAGGTTCTTTTAAAATAACAGCATAACATCTTCAATGCTTTTATTGCGTAATAAACGATTTCAAAACCAGTTCCAAGCAGAAAGTTTCCCTGAAACCGCAAGGGTTCCAATGTATACTTTTACAAGAAGATTCGAATTTCACCGTATTGGCCCAACTATCATCCATCTTCGTTTTTCATGGCTCAACTGATTAACTAACCCAGTCCTGTTACCGTATACTAGACTGAACGGTACTGAACCGACTCACAGTCAATCCAGGGCTAAATAAGCGGTGGAAAACCTAACCGCGCCATAACTACATTCCAATTCATTAGAGTGTCTAAGCTGAAAAGTTTTTCACCAACGAACTTCTTGGCAGTTCTTCGCGGGCCAGTTTTATTCGAACAGGCCGATACTAAGCACGCGTTGTTTTCGAGTCTGTAGTGCGTCCATCGGAGTGCAATGTTTACTTTGGAAGATATTTTTTACAGCCGGTGGCTAGCCGTAATCGGATTCTACGCGTTGCTTGTGTACCTGATCGATGTGCTCATATCACCATGTCAGATCTTCTGGCATACACTGACTAAAGGCAACATTCCACTTCCAGAGCGCTTTGGAAAATGGGCTGGTAACTCAACCACAATTATGTTCCCAGTTTAAAAGAAATCAAAACAAAACAAAAATCCCTCTCATATCTACAGTTGTGACCGGAGGTTCCGATGGAATCGGGAAGGAGTACGCAATAAATTTGGCCAAAGCTGGAATGAATGTGGTGCTGATTTCGCGCACTGAATCCAAACTCGTTCAGGTTGCAGCCGAGATCAAGCAAAACTGTCCCACAGTTGAGGTGAAGATTCTGGTGATCGATTTTGCCGACGGCACGGTAGTGTATGACAAAATTCGAGAAGAACTGCAAGGACTGGAAGTAGGAATTTTGGGTGAGTCGTTGGATCAATGATTTGTGATTATTTAGAATGGTGTCAAAATAACGTGAATTCGAATTTTAAAATCCTAATCCGCATGAGGAAGTGATATTTTCCGAAGAATTGATACTGTAGGGGAAAGGTTTCCTAAATGGGCCTATCGGGTTAAATGACCCTACGGCTGTTTTAAGAAATGACTGACTAGATAGTTTATCTGACCAACGCATTTTGAGGGTGATACGCTTAGAACATAAGGCATGAAAGAATTATATGAATTTACAAACTCAAAAAAAATTAAAAAATCATACAAGTTTTTGATACATTTTGATGTATTATTTCGACTTTTAAAAAATATACGTAAAGAAGCTTAAAACAAAAACTAGGATGGTTTTTGTTTCTTACTCAAATGAACCTAAGAAATTAAACATATTTCAGCTTTTGTGGAGGTTAAATAATGATTATATAATGGAATAATAGAGTGTTTTTGTATGCCCCCATCATGTTTGTAAAATGCCTCCATCCTAAAATAACAGGTTAAATAGAATAAACAAATAATTTTTATCATTGAACCTTCAAATCTAAGCTCTGAATAACATCTTAAGAGAGAATTGAAGATCTAAAAACAGATTTGATAAAGTTTTTCTCATGGATGATCTGCCTCCATAGTATGGCAACCCCAACTTTGGTTTTATTCCATAAATCTATAATCTATTATATAAAATTCTCTTGTAACGGTGTTTGTAGTACTACTCCTCCGAAACTACCCAAACGATTCAAATGAAATTATTTTTAGAATATTCTGTAGGCATGCGAATCGGTTTATATCGAATAAAAACAACAAAAAGTTGCATCAATTGTCCGTAATCATTAAATTTGTAATAAATTGAATCAAATTAAAGTCATGGCCTTCGATTTTTTCGAGATTTTCTTTACTTTGGGCGCCAGGCGGGCTGTTTGTTTTTCGTCTCTATGGTAGAGGCGTCGCCAGCAAACGTCGTAGGAGGTTAGTAACTATGGCATAGCATACTGTTTAGTGAGAATATTTGGGCGCGCATTTCTGAACCAAGTATAATTTCAATGCATGTGGTGGCCATATGAAGCCTAGATGTGTTTTTTCTTCTTGATTCCTAGATCATTTGTACAGCACACAGTAAAGAATGACGCTTACATTTGATCCGGATTGATATTTTGCCGATCAAATCAAAACCATTTAAACGATATGAAAAAATTAAAATTTTAATTCGTGTTATTTAAAGAAGGAATTGTTGTCTGAATAATATGAATTTAGTACTGATGCGTATGAAATAATGGTATGACTCTTTGCGGACATTTGAAAAAAGAAAAATGGAAAGATTTGGTTTATAATCCAATTCGCTAGAAATATTTAACGAACATGTACAAATGTGCTTCACAGAAGTTGTATCAAGCGCCTTTAATTTTATAGAACAACCAAAAAACCCGTTGCAAATGAACAGACACATGAACTAAACAAGAACCTGTCCTTTAAAATAGATTATATAGGATTGATGTTCATTTAAAGGCCGAATGCAAAGAATTGCAAACGTTCAACATTTACAAAAAAATGTATGCATGGTTTCTTAATTTATAAATGGTTGGGCCCGAATACACAATCTGACTAAATAAACTTAACTTTTTTTTTAAATCGTTCACCAAAAAACTGTTTACAGGTTCCCTGTTTGTTTACACAGAATTCAAGTACGTACTTAACATAAATGTGTGTTTTTGTTTAACAAATTTTGACTACATAGAAGAGACTTTAGATCCGATTGTTTGTTGTAAATTTTTTTGTGATTGATTTTCCAGAAGCATAATTTTTTTGATAGCAGAAGCAGAATTTTTTTTGATAAGTTTTTATAATGACCTAAAAGTGTTGAAAATAATATTAACTCCTGTCATTTCACACGGTGAAACAAGTGGCAACACGCCTTTTAGCCATGAAACATATACCAATTTTTCTCTAAATTAGTCAGATAGGGTATCCCGAGTGTTAAATTTGAAGCGGATATTTAAAATTTTTAAATGTCGAGGTAAAATTCGAGGTAAATGTACATGAAAATTTCCAGAAAAAAGAATGAAATGATCGAAGCCTTAAAAGATTAGTTCTTTTTTATGTATTTAATTTTTCAAAACCTGCATTCCAATTAAATGTTATTGAATCTTGAAAATATCTCATAATCTTAAATAGAATCGCAAATCACCTTCAACACTGTTTAGGAAAATTTTAAATCAGACAACAATGGTTTAAATTGGCAGGTATGTCTTTAAGGAAAAAATGAAAATAAAAATGCTTTAATACGGTTGAATAACAAAAAAATTAAACATAAATTTTCTTCTTTCAAAACCAAATTCAATTCCTTTGAACATTAACCCAATAAATAAAGTCTTCTTGATTTAATTTGCATTTTTTGCTAGAACAAATAAAAAAAAGGGCGAACTTTTTTTTTGAACATGATTTTGATTAAAATATGGAAATAAAAAACCACTGCTTCCAAAGGCGAGGAAAGCGAAGCTGCTTGAAAATGGTTTGTAAAAAATCTTATCTAATGTTTTTGTTTCTTCAGTTCTTAAAAAATATACCATCAAAAGCTACTCGGGAGCTAAAAGTGCTGCGCTAGGCAGAATATTGGGCAAAACTCCATAAATTGTCCCGATATTAAAAATTTTTCTTCCATAAAGTTTCATATGCAATGAATTCCAATAAATGAGAAACTTTTGATTTCGATTTATGTAAACCTTAAAGTGAACTCGAGCAAAGCGGAGAAAATCAACTAAATGGTATACAATAATTAAAACATAGATATAATCACATATGTTATTAATGGACCAAGTTATAAAGAGTAGATTTTTTTTAAAGCAAGAGGCTTGCCAAGTTTGATGGTAACGTTGCAACGCATTGAGTGCTGAAAAAATCGAATTTGCAACGGGAAGCTGTTACCTGATTTCATTCGCCAATATTCAAAGCATCCGAATCAAAGAAAAGTAAACGAAAAGGATTCATGTAATATGCATGTAAAATTGATAGGAGAGAATTTTTTAATAATTTATGAAAAGACCCGTGGAATTGAGTTGAAATTCCTAGATTTGATTCCGATATAATTGAGCGGGACAATTCGAGCAAACGGAAAAGATGGATATGTTAAAAAACTAGGACATGTTCAAGAAAGCGATACCATTAACAACTCAAGTCTTGATGTTGTTTTTAAGTCAAAAAGCGAAAAAATAAATTAAATTGACGCCAAGTTTAACATGGTAAGACGAAGTTTACCGGGTCTGCTAGTATACATAGATTTTTATAAAACTTCAGCTTTGTCATACGGAAATTATTACTTTCTAGCATTTTCAATGAAATTATACGGAAATATTGCCCAAAAAACAGAAATTTTGTTCAAAAACATAAATAGGCGCATTTAGCCCGCACGGTTTGAGGTTCGGCATTTTAGACAACAATAACAATAAAATCGTTTTTTTGGAAACAGAAAAAAAATTTAACATTAAAATTACTCCAATGTATAGAAAACAGATGCCTGCACACGTGTATATAGTTTTTATACACATATTCGACGTGAATATTGATTAAATCAGTGTTCTGCTTAATAGGCGCATATAGCCCGCTCCTCCCCTACAAGGTTATACCCTATAAAAAATTGGACAGATTGCCCGGTTTTATCCGGGTTTGCTCGTATATTTAAAATAGAATTTCAAAAAGCCCGGATTTTGCCGCATTTATTCACTTCATTTGTCAATCATTTGTCAGTCAAACAAAAACAAACAAAATGAATTGAAAATTGAAAATTGTTTTACTAATTCGTCCAGAACGATTTTTTTTGGCAAGTTTTATAAAAGAATTCACGAAAAGTTTTTCGGATACCAAAAATACGATTTAAAATCAGCTTATGACACATTCCACCGTGACGTGAAATCGCTTTTCCGGACTTTTCTGCACTGTTATCGTTCTAGAAGTCAACCAATTTACTTGAACATGAAAAAAATTGTAGCAAACGGTCGCAAATTGAATTTCCTTCAAAATGAATACAATTTGGTCATTTTAAAATTTAAGTTGTTTTTGTTGTGACTAATTACTTTTGTGACGTGAATTCACGCTAGAATTAACCATTTCGGACTTTAGTACATACATCCTTGAATTCCTGTTCTCTCTGTGGAAATAGAATATCGGTGTCTTCGAATGAGTTGTAAAGAAAATAATTACCCACAATTTGATGTACAGAACTTCTCGATTGAACAACAACGAACGAAGTTATGCTGATTTGAAGTTGTGACGTGAATTCACTCAGTTCAAACAGAACAGGGTAGTTGACTGAATTCACGTCACGAAATATAAAGTTATACTGTCTGTAGCTATACTGAACCATTCTTCGGAGTCTTCAAATTTTATGAAGACTTTCAAAAACGATATTTTGTTGTTCCGACTTTTACAATAATATTTTTTTAGTATCTGCACCTAACTTTTTCCTTATTTTGATTGGCACTTGAATAGCAACATATTGAGGGATCATATGTTAAAATTACTACTGTCTGTATTTAAAGATTCACCAAAAAAAAATTTTTAATTTTTTTTTCAATCTTTTTTATTTGAAAATAATGAACTTATTAATAAATCAACTAAATTATGCTCGATTTGTCAAAATCCGACCATCTGGAGGGACAAAACAGCTTTCAGAGCACATTTTCATATACAATTTAACGAAAAATCAAATTTTGTGACGTGAATTCACTCATTCGCGCTGTTGTAACTCAGCTAGATTCCGACCGATTTCTATAAATTTTAGTATTTCAGAATCGTCTTATCATTTTTGAAGAAAATCTCATTTTTTTATTTAAAAAAAAGTCAGAGTTTTCTCGTAAAATTAAAAACTTCCCTTTTTTTGTGACGTGAATTCACTCATTTGCGACTGTTTTTGTTCGCTTTTCAAACCAACTATATTGGATATTAAAAAATTCTTTTTTCTACAAAATGAAGCCGTGTTTTTTAGCTTCTGAAACTACTTAAAATATTTCCGAAAAAAAATCATCCATTTATTAAAATTAATGATTTTGTAAAAGTTGTCAAAAACACCACTTTTTTCAACAAAAAAACTGATTTTCAAAATCATCTAACACATGTGTTAAAAAACTTTTTTCTCTTTTCTGGTTGGTTTCGTGTGATTTGAATTATCTAGACAATTTTGAGATTTTTTGATACGCGAACGGAAAAAAATCACTTTTGAGCGGTACAAGCGCGTGGAATGTGTCTTATAAGTTTTTAAGAAAAAAATATTTTTCAATTTTTTTATGTTTTATTTTTGTTGAGTTATTCATGGGTGTTGACCAAATTTGCCCGGATAAAGTCTGCTTCATTTAATATTGGAACAAATTCTTTTGCTTATTGTGGCGCTCCTAGTGGACGGATTTGGAAACTTTTTTCACCCACGTGTCGGGAAATTCATTACCTTTCACCATGTATTTATGTCATAACACCAAACGATAGCATTTTGTAAACAACCGCCATGGAAGCCGAACGGAGAGATCAAATTGTGCACAGTTTTCTTGAAAATTCATTGTTGTCGGCATCGAAGCTAGCTAAACAGCTTAAAATGCCCAGAAATACCGTATGGCGTGTTATCAAGCAGTACAAGGAAACATTGACGACGGCTCGGAAGCCGCATTCGAAGCGTCGGAGTGGAACTGTCGACCGGAAACTGCGTGGGAAAGTCATCAAGGCCGTCAAGAGGAATCCCAATCTTTCAGACCGCGATTTGGCCAATAAGTTCCAGGCCGCTCACAGTACGGTGCGACGAATTCGTCTCCGGGAAGGAATAAGGTCATTCCGAGCCAGAAAACAGCCAAATCGGACGCTGAAGCAGAACAATGTGGCCAGAATCCGTGCTCGAAAGCTGTACGACCAAGTGCTGACCAAGTTCGACGGATGTAAAATCTGCTTCATTTAATATTGGAACACAAACAATTGCGTGTAGTTCAGTCATTTATTAACGAATTCATAATTTGTTTTTCATACAAATGTAGCATCTTCTTTACTCTTTCATAAAAAAAATTATAAAAATTATTCATTGCTGTTTCGAAGAAATTCTCGTACTCGTACTCGTAAGAAAACTGTGCACAATTTGATCTCTCCGTTCGGCTTCCATGGATGTTGTTTACTAAATGCTATCGTTTGGTGTTTGACATAAATACATGGTGAAAGGTAATGAATTTCCCGACACGTGGGTGAAAAAAGTTTCCAAATCCGTCCACTAGGAGCGCCACAATGAGCAAAAGAATTTGTTCCAATATTAAATGAAGCAGACTTTATTGTCAGGATTTCCGGTTGACAATTTTGAAATCAAATGCCCGGATTTTGCCCGGTTGTAAGCTGAAATAGCCCGGATTTGTCCGGCCCGGATACGTGTGGAAAAAAGTCAAGTTGGTGGTGTTGTTATAGAGAAAAAGAGATATACTATTTTCATACCTGGGTGACGCAAAAATGCGATTCGATGACTGTGTTGGCGCCATTTGGCGATTGTAATCCGAAACAACATTCGGAGATGATGTTAAAGAAAAATTGGAAAATTTTGGTATTCAAAGTGACATTAAGCTTGGTATACAGCGCGAGTGAAAATGAACGTGAAAAATCTTTTTTTTATCAATAACTCATAAGAAACTCACGCGACACAACTAGCATGTTTAACATGGTTAAATCGATGGGATATGATTGAAATATAAAAATTCATCTGGATTTGTTCCTAAAAACCTTCTAGAACTGTTTCTATTTCGATTGCCCCGGTTTTCACCGCGGAAATTTCATCATGGCGGGGAAATCGGAATAAAAACAATTCTTTCTTTCAAGTTTTTGGAACGAGTCCGGCTGAAATTTCATCTTTCAACCCCATCGATTCCATTATAATACAAAACCTAGTATCGTCGCTTTGTTATGTTATTGACGGAATAAGATTTTTCATGTTAATTTTCACGGTAACTGTAAATGGGCCTTTACTTAGTACAGATCAAGCATTTCCGGGGACACAGCTTTCGGAAAAAAACCACAACATGGCAATAGATTTCTATTTTGAACGTCCAACCGTCAATTCAATAATTCATGACAAAGATTTTGAAAATAAAGGTTTTAAATCAATGATTAACTTTTCCCAAGACCTCAAGTTATTTTGAATTTTCAGAAAAAAGATAGAAAAGTTTTCTTTTTGTCAACTTTTCACAACTCTGCAAAATACGGGAAATTTTAAAGAAGATTTTAACAAGAAGTAATCAATGATCTCTCTTGATGCATTGTTTTGCAGTCTTGAACAAAATTGGTGAATGCATTTGAATCTTCAGTATCAAGTTTCCAAGATTTTCTCGAATGATGTCAGAAATAGTTGTTAACTTATCTGTCTAAATTTCCAAAAACTGTACAGGATGGTGAGTGTCGTGATTTTACGAATCTCAATTCAGAGATTCACCTAAACACGTCTGTCGCTCGCAAGAATAGATCAATGACTGACTTTGTTTTGTTTGTTTGTCAAGTGCTGCCAAAATAGCAAATGTTCTCATAGAAATTTATTTTATTTTATTCATCTACAGTGTTGCCGAATACAACTATTATTTTATTTTATTCCTAATTAAATTTGATTTATTTTCTGTATATTCTTCATCTCATCCCTACAGTTAGGAAAATGTACAACCTTAGTGCTATCCTATTTTTCTAGAAATGTTTCAGTTCTTTTTCCAAAAACACAAAAACAGCATTTGATTTCTTAGTTTTTTATCTCTCCTCTTAAAAATTACGAAGATAATCGAATGGAGGAAGTGAAAATGCTTAGCTGCTGTCAAAACGTACTTTTACCCCAATGTGGTACAAAGAAGGTGATGAACAAACACGCACACTATTACAGAACTCGTAATTCAAAAATAAAAAGGTTAACAAAGCCTACGTCACTTGCCAGGATGTTTATGTATCCTAGGCGAGTTTGAAAATGCAGCTGACGTCACGAATTGTCTTGGTTACAATGTTTACAAAAAATAAAACTTTTACTAACACTAAATAAGCACCTGAGATATGTATACAGTAGACTGCCCCAAATTTGTATCGTAAATTCAAAACCTGTGACCCTTAAAATCTTAGCCCATGTTTGAAAACTAAAAACTTTTCTATTTTAACTCAAATCGATTTGCAGTCTTCGGATAAAATATTTGTCATAATTTGGGCTTTAAGAAAACCTGTTTTCAAAAGAAATCGACCGTAGGAAATCAAAGTTATCCATGAAAAACTGGTTTTTCATGTTTCTCCCAAACATAATATCTCAAAATTCCATCCAAAATTCAGGCTCGTTGAGCGACCCCTTCCCGTGATCCGATCTGGCCCAAATTTGGCATGAGATCTTGTACTAGGCCTAGGATTAATGTTAGCCTGCAGCACATAGCTTTTTCAAAAGTCGGGTCATTTGGGGCACTCTAGTATACAGGTTGCTTTTACCCCACGTAAAGGGCAAAATTTCGAATGATACGACCATTCCAAACCCACATTTCTGCTTAAGGTCAAATAAAAAAATATGTTGAATCAATTTTTGCTTTCAGCAGTATCTTCTGTGTTCGCTTCTGATACAAATCCTATAGGCATGGGTGAACAACATGCGCGAATTTGGAGATCTTCAGTTCATACTTTTGCCCCTTCATGATTTCTTGTGATTCATAGATTATTGCGCAAATCAGAGAAACATTAATGAAATTCTTTCTTCGCATTTGATGGTGATTGGAGACAACTTAATAAGATTACCAAAAAAAAAATTTGATTGCTTTGACATGTTTGCCGTTATATCATTTATGCAAAAAAAACAGTATTTTTAAGTTTAACTAAAACAAATTAAGGTAAATGTACCGGACCTTGGTACCTAAAGCATGGTTGACTCAATTTCCCATCATGTGCAGCTTAGAATGTCCTTTGACAAATATGATTGATTTTATTAGCCTGAAATGCAGTAAAAATATGTCCTAGCTTCAAATCTGTGGATAAATCCGATCAAACTATTGATTGAAACGCTCCTGAGGGGCCGTTAAAATATTTCGTAACGCAATTTTTGCTCATTTTCGACCCGCCACGTCCCTACGTAACACATTTTTATAAGATTTTCTATCAAAAATTCACAAACCGTAACAAACTGCTATACTCCCCACCCCCCCTAAACGCGTTACGTAATATTTGAATGGTCCCTTATTGTGGCCCCTGCTTGGAATTGTGGCCCTTTTTGAATTCCTTAAGTTGGCCATCTCTAGAGAAAACTTGCCTCACTAATACAACAACTGCCTTCTCGAGTTCGTTTATATTAAAATCCTGGAAGAAAGCGCAGCAATATACTGTATTGTTTCCAAAAAGTCGTTAGTACGAATTGTCAATTAACATTTAGAATTGATTTACACTCAGAATTATAATCTTACGTTAAAAAAGTCTCACTTGATTTTTTTTTTGTTTGGAATTTTTTTTATATTTTTGGAAATCTTAAACAAATATTTTTTTAAATATTCCATTGGTTAACATGCATTTCTATATAAACCAAGCAAACAATTTTTTTTTGCCCTCAGCATAATTTTTGCTAACATGAGAAGAAGCTAATGCCATATTCGTTTTCATCTGGTGGAAAGATGGTGGTGCACCAACTGCTGTCATCTTCATATAAAAAAAAACGTTTTGACAGCACTTGGTGCACTACCGGTGCACCACCAGGATGAAAACGAATATGGCATAAGTATTTAGTAAAAGAAAGTTATAGATAACCATTCCAAAATAAAATATCTGAACTCTCAACTCTGAACAAACTCATTTTATTAGCAAAGCAGTTTTTGTGATTTTTCATTTCAATTCTACGGTTTAACAGCTTACCAATAAACAATTTAAAACGCCTTGAATAAAAAAAAATATTTTGAAAATATTTTCTTTATATAACATTGATTTTTATTTGGGTACAAGTAAGGTTTGAGGTTTGTTTACATAAAATGTACTGCAAGAACCAAGGAATATTTTTCATCCATAGTAATTATTTTTTGACTTTCGGTACATCTAAGGTGGTTTCGAATGAAAAATTTTGTTTTCCCATATAAATTTACATGCAAAATTAAAACATGTTGCGCAAATTTAGGACTTTTTAATGTTATTATTGCTATTTCTAACAGCAAAAATAACCGATAAAAATTTTGGGAGGTGTAAAAACTTATAAATTTGAAATTTTCATACAAAGCTTGTAGCGATCTTGCAAACCCCACAAACACACTTGCAGCGACCACCATGCAAAAAGCAGTTCTTTTGCGGGCATTTTTTATAACATTGGTCAGCATTTGAGCTATATAGCGGTTTTATCAGCTCGTGTATGTTAACTTTAACGTCAATGTTGTTCCATTGCTGGCGTAAATTTAACTTTTTAAATATGGTCAATTGCCTTTCTTTGGACCCTTCGAGCATTGGTTTGTATAAATCCATGTTTTTCTCATAAATATTGGAAGTTATTTTCAGAAAATCAACTTTTAGTTTATAATTTTATCTAAAAGTTCACATTAGATTTATTAACATTGAATTCGCCGTTATTGATAGATTGACAAAGATATGGATGATCAAAATTTCAAACTGTTTTAGTACTGCATTTGTAAATGCTGTTGGAACTTAATCCTCAACACCTATAGATAGTTTAATTTGTCGAAAAACAATTCTTCAAATTTACTATATGTTTAACTTTTAATTGTAAAAAAAATCATGAAAATAATTTTCTGCTTTCTAACTGTTCAAGAACACATAAAAATCTGTAACGCAAATCTCTTACATTTTCACTCTCAGTCAGCGCTGGCAAAAGTCAATAGTTATAACGTAGGTATTGTGTTTATTTTTAGCTAACTAGCTGACCCGGTGTACTTCGCTACACTTACACTAAACAAATGGTATTTTCAGAAATTATTCAAATTTTTATTGTTTTGTTGGCATTATATTAAATCAAATTATAACATAATTCATAAGCAACCGCTATAAAATGAGAGCTGTAGCTGGAGTTTCCAATTGCAGCTCAAAAATGACTTAACTAATCTTCTGAATCTTGATCTATTTGTGTTAAAGATCTGACAATTTTAATCTGTTTCTTTAAGCTTCGCCCTGAAAAAGGAGGGTCTCAAAAAAATCGTACGCAATCAATCCAACTTAAAAGTTGTTTTTGCTTGATATGTTCTGGATTTATGCTAAAAAACTGATAAGAGAGGTCGTATTGGGCTTATCTCCCTCCTCCTATTTACCTACTCACTGAAAGGAGGATGGTGAGTCAAATAATCATAGAATCATACCAAAATGATTTTCCATGTTGTTTCAAATATAAGCTTTCCTCTTCCCTTCCAATATTTCCATTCTATCCTTCTACTGCAAGAAAGGAATTGTTTCACATAGATAAATTTTTCGTATTGAAATATCCCCCCCCCCCCCCCCTTCTTATCATTCTTCCCATTGAATGGAGGGGTGAGAACTTAATATTCTTAAAAGTATTTTTCGTGTTCAAATACTTTTTGATGCCAAATTTTTTGGTATCATTTGACCGATAAATTCTCGAGCTATGCAAAAAATTTATATGGAACCCCGCTATATCTTTCCGCTAAAAATGGTGGGGCTTCAACTTATAATAGAAACATTCCTCATAATCAAATACCCTCACATGCCAAATATGGTTCCATTTGCTCGATCAGCTCTCCATTCTACTGAAAATTGTAAGGGAGACCTCTCCTCCCCCTTTTCATCCACCTCTTCGAAGTAGTGAGGGATACCAAATATTCATTGAAGCATTTCTCGCACCCAAATATCGTTCCATGTCAAATTTGGCTCCATTTTCTGTTGTAGTTCTCGAGTTATGCTGTAAAAATTGTATGAAACTCCCCTACCTTTTTCCTTTCTACTCGCTGGAAGAAGGGAAGGGGTCTCAACATATCACGTTCTCAAAAACCCGCCTATGCCAAATTTGGTTCCATTTACTTAATTAGTTTATGAGTTTGTAAAAAATCATAAAAGAGGGCATTTCCCTCTATTTACATATCTCTCTACTGGAAAGAGAGAGGGGCCACAAATAATTATAGAAATATTTTTCGTATCCAAATAACCTCCCATACCAGTTTTTGAGTTATGTAAAAAATTAGGCCCCCTCTACCCTTTATGTCTCCCTACTGGAAAGAGGGAGGGGTCTCAAATAATCATTGACATATTTTTCGTATCCAAATACCTTCCCATGCCAAATTTGCCAAATATGATTGATTGGTTCTAGAGTTATCCAAAAATTGTCTATTGTTTGGGGGGCCCCTCACTCTCTTCATGAGAGGGGGAGGAGTCTTAAACTATAATAGGAACCTTCCCCTGCCTTCAATACCCCCACCAGCCAAGTTTCACGCAAATCAGTTCAGTAATTTCCGAGTCTATAGGAAACAGACAGACAGAAATCCATTTTTATATTTATAGCTAATTTGCATAAAGTCGATAATAAATGTAAGAAGGGCTCTAAATAATTTCTGAACTAATCTTTTACGCAAATCTCTTAATTGGTTGGTTGTTGTTTATACAAAATTTTGGTAATGTCAGGTCTAAAAATGGAACAATATTTTTGTTGATTGCATCTTTCAGTCCTTCAACTTTAGCATCATTATCGGCAAATATTTCTCTGTCACGCATAAATAGGGACAATTTAGCTTATTCAGCTGTTTCTGGATACCCGGAACGTGATAATTTTTGTTCCACTGACGTTTTCATACTGTAAAACCAAAAATCTTGAAAACTTGAACTTTTTTATTTAAGATGCCACCTCTTTGTCATGCTATTTTTCAAACACTTATTCGCAAGTACATGAGACATGAGCAAAAATTTTATAAAAGGAACATGGGCATTTCGGTGTATTAGTGTCTACGGTTGTGTTATATACGGTTAAAATGATCTTAACTAGACAAGAAAAAGTTAGTATGGGACCAAAAGATTGTAAAAAATGTTATGGATTGAAGAAGTTGTATAAGTTTAAACAAAAGAGTCGTAAAAATGTTCATCAAGCGAGATAATTTCCAAATCCAGTCTTTTTACAAAGGTGATTGAAAGTAAATTTTGTACTGATTTCTCTGTACTTTTTTCTCTCATGGTAGATTTTTTTTTGGCTTTTTCTTGTCTAGTCAATCTTTCGAACTGAAGATTGCACATCCGTGTGTTTCTGTCTTACATCTATCGCATTGCGTTAGATAAGTGCGACGCCTAAAGCGACGACTGATGCGACGCCTGATGATCGGTAGGTACCCTATGATAAGTATCCACTGCATTCTCACCGGTACCAAGTTAGAAGTGCATCTGCAGACCAAAATGAGCCCTTAAGCTTTCAATGTTTATAACTATAAGCGTGTGTAAGCATTGATTGATAACTGCTGCATTTAGACTTTGGGAGACTGGAAAGTAAAAAAAAAAATTTTAGTGAAATCGATCGCCTTCATATAATTTTATTTTTCTCTCTGTATTGACAATACCATGTGGAGACTACCAAAACAAAAAAAACCGATATAAATTCGACTACACGAGTTGAAGTTCAAGTAAATCATTTTGCAATATGAACTTGAAGTACAAAGAAGTAACACTTGTTTCAATAACATTTATTTGATTTAAATAAGCAAGTTTCATAACATGTGCGAGCATGCATAACCTTTGCATAGATCAACCGATATGAAGGCAAGTTTTCCATCTTTTTTTTTCTTTCCAATCACTCGTAGTAGAAAAGCACCAACAAGGTTTACAATCAATATCACTCATCGTGTTTTTTTTTATGTTGACGGAAATGTAAACAAACAATCGCTATTAGTTGCGGTTAAATGTTTGTACTAGACTGGTTCTGCTTTTTTGTTTCTTTTTTCGCTGATCATAACGGGACTTACACGGATTGATCTTATCTCATTTTCAAGTGCAATCCAAGTGCAAGTGCAAGTGCAATAAAGCTTTTAATACTGTTTTAGTTCTTTTGAAAAAGTTATGAATGCTCTGTTTAAACTATAATAAAACACAAACTAAGAAATGTGCACCGAGCTTTCTTTTGCATGTTCTATAATAGCACTCAGTGCTTGATTATTAAACTGCCATAAAACTTAGTGACAGTTCCCGATCAAGATGTCAAAACAGGACACACTCAGGTTCGATAGCGCATATTTGAATTGGAATTCCCATTTTCACACATTTTTGATAAGTTATGTGTGTTGGTGTTTAGTTAAAATAAAAAAAATATTTAAAAATCATTGAAACCTTTAAATTACCAGAAGTGGTATGAATATTTCTACAATATGAGTATTGGGTGAAAGGGCCAAAATAGTAGGATATTTTTTCTTGCTTGACGCCATCATTAATCCAAGATGGCGGCTTCCGCTTTGTTTTCCAAAACTGTAATTTATTGAAAATATCAAGAAACCTCCACAATATAGTTATTAGGTGAAAGTGGTGTTCTTAAATTCCAAGATGGCGGCTATAACTCAACTTCAAAATACTTTAAATTACTGAAAATCTCATAAAACCCTTACTATACGGGTATTAGTGGAAAGAAATCAACCAGTAGAAGTCGAATTCCGTTATCTGACGCCATCTTGAAATCCAAGATGACGGTTTCTGCTGAACTTTAAAATGTTGAAAACGACTTGAAATCGCATAAAACCCCAACAATATTGGTATTGAAAGAAATGGTTAAACGAGTAGATTTCGAATTTTGATATCGGACGCCATCTTAAAAACCAAGATGGCGGCTTACGCTGAACTTTGAAATGCTGTTTATCATTGAAAATCAAATGAAACCCCCACAATATGAGTATTGAGAGAAAGAACTAAACTAATAGAAGTCAAATTTCGCTATCCGACGCCATAAAGAAATCCAAGATGGCGACTTCTGCTGATTGGCGACTTTAAAATGCTGTTAATCAGTGAAAATTGCATGAAACTCAAGCAATGCACCCTGGTACAGAACATCAATCTAGCGGAACTAAATTAATAGCGCCCAGGGATGATAAGATAGACTTTTGATGTTTTCGACAACATTGCATAATTTTACAAGGTGCCTTCTTTGAAATAAAATATAGAGTCGAGAAGTCCACCAATAGCAAGTTAAAAAAGCTAACTTTTTTGTTAAGCATTTTAGAGCTTTGGCTTATTCTACAAAGTTGTTTATCTTTACAAAATACAAAACTTTGCTGAACAAGCCAAAGTTCTACAATTTCATTCTAAGGAATTACAATGAAATTAAAAAAATAACCTTGAAAAATTAGTTTTTTTAATCTGAAACGTTGTAGGTAAGACAAAACAATTTTCAGTCTTCGAAACAAAGTTGAAAAAAGTTAAGATCTACAATTGTTTAGTACATTATTATGTGTTTTGAAATTGCTGAAGCGCTGTAGAAAGCATTTAGTGTGATATATTAACGATTTTCAAAGAAAAGTTTATCGAATTGCGCAAATTTTCGCACCATCAGCTAATGTGGATTTTTTTTTATGTTAAGAGGAATCATTACCATATAAAACTAGCGTGGAACTCGGTGGAACTCGAAGCAATTTTAAGATTGAAAATCTAGTATTTTGTTCACAAATATCACTTTTTTTAGACACTTTATTAGTTTCTTAGTTTCTTTGATGCAATTAACTTGCAGAATTTGAGAATTAGAAATGATTAGATGATTTACCCGGTTTTCCGTTTCAAATTTATCAAAATGGTCAAAGATCCTTTACTCAAATTGAGTTTGTAATCAAACGAGAAATCATTATCTCAAAAGTGTTTTTTTCGTTAAATAGAGCAAAAATTGGCCTGCCACTGAAAGCTGAAAGCTACTTTACTTTTGAAGTTAAATCACTTTCACGTGTTGGTACAGATATCATTTATATAATGATGTACAGATTGTATTGATAAATTTGAAACGAAAAACCGGTTAAATCATCTAATTATTTCTAATTCTCAAATTCTGCAAGTTAATTGCATCAAAGAAACTAAGAAACTAATAAAGTGTCTAAAAAAAGTGATATTTGTGAACATAATACTAGATTTACAATCTTAACATTGCTTCGAGTTCCACCGAGTTCCACGCTAGTTTTATATGGTAATGATTCCTCTTAACATCAAAAATAAAATCCACATTAGCTGATGGTGCGAAAATTTGCGCAATTCGATAAACTTTTCTTTGAAAATCGTTAATATATTACAAAATGCTTTCTACAGCGCTTCAGCAATTTCAAAACACATAATAATGTACTAAACAATTGTAGATCTTAACTTTTTTCAACTTTGTTTCGAAGACTGAAAATTGTTTTGTCTTACCTACTACGTTTCAGATAAAAAAAACTAATTTTTCAAGGTTATTTTTTTAATTTCGTTGTAACTCCTTAGAATAAAATTGTAGAACTTTGGCTTGTTGAACAAAGTAATGTATTTTGTAAAGATAAATAACTTTGTAGAATAAGCCAAAGCTCTAAAATGCTTAACAAAAAAGTTAGCTTTTTTAACTTGCTATTGGTGGACCCCTCGACTCTATATTTTATTTCAAAGAAGGCGCCTAGTAAAATTATGCAATGTTGTCGAAGACATCAAAAATCTATCTTTTCATCCATGGGCGCTATTAATTTAGTTCCGCTAGATTGATGTTCTGTACAAGTGTGCAATGTGGGTATTGGATGAAATGATTCCTCAAATATCTGTTTATCATAAATGAAAAATACGAGTTCATACTGAGGTTGAGTTTTTAAGAGAATGTTTTTTGTTAGATCATTATAATAATGCTTTGTTCATTTCAAAGAAAGGGAGATGGGGTGATACAATTTATAATTTTCTTTTCTGTAGTGATTATAATAGCTAAGAGCATAAATCATTAGTTTTTTGTAAACTTTATTTATGAGCATATATCATGAAATATGCAATCAACACATTTAAGTATGTATAACTCAAAATATGCGTGAACGTATTCGAAAAAATACATTGAAAGCACGCGATGAAGTGTCGAGCCAGTCCAGGGCTGAAAAACAGAAAAAAATGAGAAAAATGCGAAATCGCTCAAATGTCAAATTGGTCTGATTTAATCACCCACCAGTAAGTGGGTAAAAAATTTCGGTTCCTTAAAATTATCGTTATAAAAACTTTTTTAAAGTCTTCGAGAGAGTTTCTCATTGAGAACATCTCATTTCATTACATCAAACTGAGCATGCTTTATATATCAAACAAAAGCTTTGTTGATTTTGTTTGGTTCCGGCATGAATTTTTATCTTAAGCCCCTTCGAAAACTGCTCATTTTTTGTCGAAAAGTAAAAATAAATGCTTCAGAAATGCTGCAGAAAATTTCTATTTGCCTCACCAGGAGTCAGTCTATCAACGAATTTTGGATCTAACGGTCGCGTATTGGAAGTTGAAAAAACGGAAATTCATTGAATTTCCGAATACTAAACTTTGTTTGGTGAGACATGAGTTAAAGTACGACAAATCCTAGTGAAATTTTGCTGGCGATAACAAAGCTAAAATTGTTACTTGGGTAAAGACTCCAGCTCCCAAGCTGAATAATGCATGACCACTCCATTCAAGCGAAACAAGATAAAAATTGTATGGGATTGTCATGTCATGGGATAATTCATCTAAAACAATATAGTGAGAATCGAACTTACTGCAACATCTCATCTTGGGTTAGCAGCCCAATATCTTACCCAATGCACCATCTGAGTCGGTTAGCTAACGAATGTTTATTTTCTAAGTCCTTCTGCCACCGCCGATTACCAAAAACACGCACTGGCTGTCTGCATTGAATATGTTTATTTGAAAATTAATTCCAAATCATATCTCCTTCCTTAAAAAAAAACTTTAAAAGTTTAAACATTTTTTATTGTCCTCAGTCAACAACGCAGGCATGCTCCACAGGACACCGGTGCGTCACGAACAGCTGACCCGTGAAGAAATCGAAGACACCATTTCCGTCAACTCAATTCCACCGGTGATGCTGACCCACATGCTGCTTCCGGATATGAGAAGCCGTAAAAAGGGAGCGATCATCAACGTAGCGTCTGGTACCGCAGTTTTCCCACTTCCGTTTGCATCCACCTATTCCGGATCGAAAGCGTTCCTGGTCAGTTTCACCAAGGCACTGCAACAGGAGCTGATCGGAACCGGAGTGTCATGTCAGATAGTGCTTCCGATGGTCGTTGCCACAAACATGACATCCAAATACCATAGCATCGGACTGACCCGGCTTATTTCTCTGGACGCTCCAACGTATGGGAAGCATGCAGTGAAAAAAATCGGAAAAACTGATCGCACCACGGGATGTGCATTCCATGGCTTACAGGTACTGAATTACAACACGAGCTCAATCAATAACAGATTTGTAACCCTGATAACATGTTCTCATGTTTTGTTACAGATGGCGTTCATTCGACTGTTTCCTACTTGGCTTGTAACGCTTACGGCCACTATGCTGATGACGCTAACCAGACGAGTTTTCAAAACGAAGTCTTCTTAATCGAAAGCTTTTTGTATTTGAAAATATTCAGATTTTGTTTTTATTTACGTTTTTAAGTTTCTTTGTTTCTTTTATAGTCATTTAAAAACCTTTTTTTAACAACGATGCAGTTGGCGAGCAGTCATTAAAAAGCATTAGTACAATTGTATTTGATGTCGGCTCTTGGGCTCGAACTCATGGACATCCACTCATTAGGCAACTGTTCCGCCATGTAAAGTATTTCTATTATGTATTTTAAATAAATTCAATAAAATAATGCGTTTTTTATTGAGTAGGAGAGATGAGGGACTAACCTATAGGCATAGAAATTGAGTAAAAACTTAAGACTTTTACTGTTGCTTGGCTAGAGTTGGGTGTAAGATACTTGGAAAATTTCGATAAGAGGCAAAAGGACTAAGTCCACCTACTGAAATTTACTGAGGTGGTCCCTAAAATGATTTTCTTCTTTTGATTTTTTTTTTCCTCAAAAGGGGACAGCTTCCAAGGCTTTGTTTCAGATGTGGGTGCTAGCGATTGTAAAAAGGAGTGATGTCAAAACAAAACACTGCTATCTGTTAATATTCTTGAGAGAACTCTTTTGGAGTTGCTGCAAAGTATTTTTTTATTGATTAAAATGATATTTCAATGTCCTTGGAACTGCCTAACACCAAGTCTCTATCAAAGGGTTATATTCTAATAATCCCTAATAATCTATTCTAATATTCTTAGATTCTAGGCCTATTACAAGATCTCGTGCTAAATTAGGGCATTGAGACATTTCGTTCGGGAGAAACTTGAAAAATAATTTGGAATAACTTTGGTATGATTTCTATTGAATATGGGTTTTCTCAAAGCCAAAATTATGACAAATGTTTCATTCAAAGACTGCATTTAGATAAAAGTTATTTATTTTATTTACATAGTATTCCGTCTCACGACATAACTTGACGAACATAATTCCTATAATTCTTTCGGTCCATGGCAACCGTTCTCCAATTCCTCGGGCACCCCACGTTCACCAGATCACGCTCCACTTGGTCTTACCATCTCGCTCGTTGCGCCCCCGCTCGTCTTGTTCCTACCGGATTCGTAGCGAACACCTGTTTTGCAGGACAGTCGTCCGGCATTCTCGCAACATGTCCTGCCCAGCGTATCCGGCCAGCCTTCACCACCTTCTGGATACTGGGTTCGCCGTAGAGTCGCGCGAGCTCGTGGTTCATCTTTCGCCTCCACACTCCGTTCTCTAAAAGTTAAGATAAAGAATTTATTAGACTTAAAAAATGAGCTTACTTTTTCAAGGCTGGCATTTTTTAATCAATGTTGATGAGGCGCCAAAAGGGGAGAGTTGGGTTTCTTGATCCCCTTTTCATGTGTTCATTTAAATCTTTTAAAAGAAATGATCCTTTTAAACCCCTTTTTTTCGCTGAAAAATTCACAGGAGCTTAGTTTTATGCTTTTAATCAACTTTGGTTGAACGATAAACAAGGTAAACAGGTTGATAATTTTCTTCTAATGTTGCATAACACCAGGGGCTAAGGAACATGACTTTCACTACTTTTTCGGTTAAAGTTTGTATGCGTTTCAATCATATTTAGAAACATTTGAAGACTGACTTATAGTCCTACCTCTTATAATTCTTGTTAAAAAATCTATCACAAATAACTGACTTTTTGAAGCATGCTTGGTGATAAATTTATAAAATTTAGCAATTTAAACTTCAACACAAATTACTCTACTCCGAATGAAACACTTTTTAGAATCAAAACATAACAAAACGATACATATTTAAAAAAAAATTATTTAGAAATGTAGCTAAGAGTAAGTCTTAAATGATTACAAATTTAAGAAAAATTATCGAAGCGTAAATGTTTCATAGTGGTTATGCAATTTATTAAATTTGTGAAATTAGTACCTCAATGATAAAGTATTTCGTTAAACAAAAGTTGATTTAATCATTAAAGAAAGTTCCAGTGAATTTTTCAGCGAAAAAATTAATGGGGTTTAAAATGTCTAATTTTCCCTAAGAAATATAATGAACACTTGAAAAGAGGATCAATAAACCCCATTTTATTAAGCCCATTTTTGAAGCCTAATAAATTCTTTATCATAACTTTTACCGGTATGCAGTCTTCAGATTCAATATTTGTCATAATTGAGGCTTTGAGAAAAACTATATTCAAAAGATATCGGCCGAAGGGGACCAAAGTTATTCATGAATAATTGGGATGTTTCTCCCGAAAAAAAATGTTTAAAAACTCATACAAATTTCTGGCGTGTTGCCTGCAGCGCATAACTTTATAAAAAGTCGGGTCATTAGGCACACTCTAATGGCAACTTTTGATTCAAAATTTTTAAATGTTAAGCAGTTTAACCGAAGAAAAACGGAGGAAAAAACATGTGCTTGTTTCAAACCACCGACAGTAAGCAGCTGTGCGTTTGTATGTAATCCGGTAGAAAAAAAAAATCGAAATTCTCGTTTCCCATTGCCATTCCCATCGGACAAAAAGCCAGAAAGCCAGAGCTGTGCATTTTTTGAAATTTTTTCGTGGCAGAAAAACTATGAAAATATATCTTTGTTCCCTCGGTTTTTATGAGAAAATTTAATATTTTATACTAAAAATCACCATCAGTTTTGTTCCTTCTGTGCAACCGGGTTTGGTAATATTTTTTGACTATCTTAAAAAATTTTAAAAGAAATTTTCCACTTAACAACTTTGTCGAAGACAGTAACTTCGTATCTTATTAGGCGACTAAGTTAGAAGCTGTTGATATGTCTTTTAACATTTATGTAGATGAATTGAGTGTTCTCCAATGTCAATTGTTTTTCAAGCCAATAAATAATAACTTATTTGTCGGATAAGATACTAATTTTCTGTCTTTGACAAACTTATTCAGCGGGAAATTTCTTTCAATTAATTTAAAAATTGGCACGAAAGTCATTGGCAGGTTCAGTTCCAAAGGAGAAACAAAAAGTATGTTGATTTTTGAAACAAAATTTTTAATTTTCCCATACAAACCTAATCGGCACTGAAAATTTCTTATCTCTACTTTGGGTCGTTGGTTTCCTTAAAATATTTCAGATGCAAAAAAAATGTTTGTCCATTTGACTGATTCGATTTGGGGTAATTTTTTGAATTTCTCAAACCCTGGAGTCTAAAAAGCTTCGTCTTGGTCCAAAACTCATCCATGATTTTTTGTAGAATTTTTAAGTAACGTTTACATGAGTAAATTTGAACTTTTAGGTTTTTATGGGAAAATTGAATATTTTGTACTGAAAAATCAACATCATTTTTGTTTCTTCTGAGGAACCGAGCCAGCCCTGGTCAACTGTCAGCTGGTTCGGTTCCACAGAAGAAACAAAAATCATGTTGATTTTTCAGTACAAAATAAATATTCAATTTTCTCATACAAACCTAAAAGTTCAAATTTACTCATAAAAACGTTACCTTTAAATTCTAGAAAAAATCATGGATGAGTTTTGAGCCAAGACGAAGGTTTTTAGACCCAAAGGTTTGAGAAATTCAAAAATGACACCAAATCGACTCAGTCTATTGTCCATATTCATTGCCCTTAAATTAGGCTTGCCAGATACTTTTAGAAAAATGCGGGACATTTCACGAAAATTAAGCGAGACATAGACGAAAAAATGTGACATTAGAGAAACTTTTAAAAACAGATTAATTATTTAGACAAACATCATCCAAAGTTGATCAGGATTGCACTAAGGTTTATTCATGCGGATTGATTTTGTTCAGTTTTTTCTTACATGACTTCTATTTTCCCTGCTTTTTGCCATAAGCACGTTTAATTTCCACGGTTCTCGCGAATTAACACGTTTTTTGAGAGAAAATATTTCAAGCAGGGCTGCCAACATTTTTTTTTAAATCAGGGAACTGGTGAAATAAAAATCAGGCAAAATAAGGCTACGTTAAAGTAACGGAATAATTAAACTGAATCAAAGCAATCAAAAGATTCCCTTCAGTTCCTTTTCTATATATTATGTGTATAGCACCAAACCGAATAGCGACAGTAGGACTAGCGACGCTTTTTTACTAGCGGGATTCCTGTCATTCGCAGGTTTGTTTTTCTTTTTTCAGTCCAGTAGGCGATTTCGATGTAGTACTTGAACATTGTTTATGTTATTTACTATACATTTTCCTTAGGCCATCAATCGCATGCTCCAAGTCTCCTAGGAAACTCGCGCTGCGTCGTTATTATTTTCAACGTCGCGACGTATGCGAAGTTTCGCTAGTAGGCAAAGCTGCTATGATTTTTAGCGCTCATATTTTGGATTTTTTCTGCATGCAGAATATATAAAAATGAATGTTTGTCTGTCTGTCTGTTCCCTATAGACTCGGAAACTACTGAACCGATCATCGTCAAAACTGGCATCTGAGGGTTTTTGATGCCGGGGATGGTTTCTGTAATAGTCAAAACTCCATCCGACTTAAGGAAGGAGAGGCTTCCATACAAAATTTGTAGTTTTTCGAAACAAATTAAAGTCATGACATCCATTTTCTTGAGGTTTTTTTTTTCCTTTCGGCGGTTTGTTTTTCGTCTCTATGGTCGAGGCGTCGCGAACAACGTCGCAAAAGGAAAGTAACCCAGGCATAGCATACTGATCACTAGGAATATTTTGGCGCGTATTTCTCAACCTGGGGTTTGTTCTTCGTCTCCATGGGCGAGCAAACGTCGACGCAAGAGGATAGTAACCAAAGCACACTGTTCATTGATTGCTGGAAAATTTAACAATAAGGCGCCTGTTTCTCAAACACGTGGGGCGATATGCAACCTAGATGTGTTTTTTCTTGCTTATTTGATTTGTACACAGCACGTGGTAATAAATGACGCCTAGATGTGACACGGATTGGTATTTTATCAATCAAATCAAAACCAATTGAAAGATTTGCAAAAATACTTCCATATTTAGTTCGTGTTAAGGGGGGGGTAGGGTCTAACGGGTATAAAAAAACACCATTTTCACGATTTTTTTCTAGAGCTATCGTTCAAACAAATGTATTCAAATTTTTTGCATTATACAATGCATTGTTAAAAGAACATTTAGTAATTTTTTCGTAGAAAAATATTGAAAAATGAGCCGGTGACGGAGCATTTTCGAGGATGCCTTTTAGAAAACAGGATTTGCGGTGGACACTGTATCTCAGCACAGAATCATCTGAAGTCAAAAAATCAGAGCAAAATATTTTTAATAGATGTTTTTCTGGACCCCAACGTTTTTATTTAACTTAAAAATATTTTAATGAAATTTTTGTGGCTGTTTGAAGTAAAAACTACGATTTTTCACTTAAAAATCCGCCATTTTTTACCTGTAAAATCTCCCCAAAGTAAAAAAATCAAAAAAGAAAAACGTTGGGGTCTGGTATTTTATATGTAGAAAATATGTTCCAAATTTGAATAGAATCGGATAAGTAGTTTTCAAATGACGATGTCCACGGACTTTAAAAATGTGCTTTCGAGAAAAACGCGTTTGAAGTTTCTGCTCTTGCTTTCTTGCAGTATTAGATAGGAGGAGATAAAGGCCTATAACTTCTACAGTTTTGCTTCAATTGACTTGAAAATTTGACACAACATTCTTGAAATGTTTTACAATAAGAAAATAAAAAAATAAAAAAATCGATTTTTTGAAAGTGTTAGACCCTACCCCCCCCTTAATGAAGGTAGCATTCGACTTTTCATTCAAGGAACATTAGAACAAGTTCAAACGTTCAGCTTTTTCTGTTAAAAAAAATTAAAAATTATGTTTTCTTCTAGAAATTGTTACTTCGGCACAAATAAACAACTGAAACCAATTTAGAAATGAAAATGGGAGCTTTTTATTTTAAACAGTTTTGAAAAAAACATCGTACTTTTTGCTTACATACCAATTCAAGTACGCACTTAACATGAAAAGTGTTTTTGTGTTACATGGCTGCATAAAAGAGACTTTTGATCCGCTTCGTTTTTGAAAAGCGAGACTTTAGAACTAATATTCAACTGGACGCAAAATTTTTAAGAGAAATTTTTAGTTTACCCTTAAAGTGTTAAAAACAATATTCCCTTCTGTCAACTTACACGGTGGGGCAAGGGCAAACGTCGAACTTTTAAGAAATTCATCTTCAAAATGATTCAATATGTTGGAAATACCAGAAGGGGTGTTCCGAATGTTGAAACTGCAGCGGATATTGAAAATTCTTAAATGTCTTTGTAAATGAAGGTTATTCCCTTTGAACAGCATTCGTTAAAAGTGGAGTAACAAACATAAATTTATATTGCAGGAATACTGCAGATATATCAGTGAAACTTGATAGAACAAAAAAACAGGAATTCGTATTAAATCCATTTTAAAGCCATTACTCTGACGCATCTGTAAATTAGCTTTGCATTGACACTTGCCCCAATATACGGGACAAATGTAAATTTAGAAATTTGTTTTTGCCTACATTTTTGAATATTTGACTTTCAAAGAGAAAATTAAAAAAACGTTGAGAACTTATTTAGTGATGAACCTGATTTTTTTTAAATATTTATATGTTTACCGTAGTAAATTTATTAAAAAAAAAAGAAATTTGCACTGTATTTAATGCATAACTTATTTATTATATTTTTCATTACCATGATAAGTGCTGTTTGGGTATCGAGCCTGTTAAATTTGCCTACCTTCTTCAAGCAGTGGGGGACAAAATTGAAAAAGATTAGAGAGCTCCCATGCAAATTTAAGATAAAGAGCTTTTCAAAGAAGGGGCCATATTTAAAAAAGGTTTTTTTGGGTACAGAGTACAAATTTCAGAACTTGATAAACGAGTTTAGAGATCAAGTTTCAGTAAATAATATATACCATCATTGAATTGCTATTCAGAACTGCAGCTGCAGCTCTCATTTCAAAGTTGTTGGTTCTGAAGTATGATGAGGTTTGATTTAAAACAATGCTCTCTAAAATCTAAATTTTAATAAATTTTTACAAATAACATTTATTTCCGGAAAGTGTAGCAAAGCACAACGGGTCAGCTAGTATTTAATAAAAATTAAAGGGATTACCTTACAGTTCCTTACTACCCATTTTTCATCACATTCGTAAAAATCAGAAAAATCAGGCATATTGGCATCTCTGATTTCAAGTCCTACATGTAAACGGTGGATTTGATACCGCGCATAAAACTATGGTGTAATAACAAATATATTTCAAATTCGTTTTAAAATTTGAAAACTCGAGAAACTTCCATGATTGTATAACTGGACAATTGGTTTCAAAAAGGTAGTAAATAATATAAGAAAACTTTATTAAGGTTCCGGCGAAAAAATAGGATCTATAATCATTTAGAAGCAATTTAAACAAACATTTTCTTCATACCACAGTTTTTTACATTGCATTGGTTGAACCTTGAACGTGCTCCAAAAACAGTTACCTCAATCAGAATGTTACTGTAATGCTAAGAACATTGAGAACAAAAATATTATTCTTATTAAAATCACTTTCACATTTTTGGAAAAAAATTTATACATTTTTCCAATTTTTCAAGATTTTAAGTTGTTGCGAAAGTTTTTCGAAGAAGAAAAACAAATGAAAAATGAACTAGAAAAATTAAAGTTTGTTTTTTTTATAAATTTTTGATTTCTTATATGTATATTCCCATACAAAAAGTATGGAAAAATATAAACAAACTTTTTTTGCTATGCCCGAAAATACTTATAGTCTTCCAAAAGGTTGTTCCTTAACGTAAATTACTCACTTGAATGAAATTGATAAATTTTTTAAGTGTTGCGAATATTAATTAAAATTTTTAAAATGGAAATTTTTCAATTTTTAAAATTTTTTGGGTCGTCTTAAAGTTGTCCTATCAAAATGAAATTCTATACAGTTAGATATTTTGATAAAGAGTCAATATTATGGGGGGGAACAGTGGTTTTTTTTTTAAAAACTACATATAACTAAAGGCCGTCCTATGTGTTAAGGTTTAGAAATTTCTGAAAAAAGATAGAAAAAATGTAAATTATAAAATTATATTTATTTGTGGCAACACTGTAAAATCTAAAATTATTGACACAAGAGTATAGTGTCAAAGGGCAAAACTTTAAAAGTTTGAAAAACAAAGATCACCTTAATATTGAGGCTAAACCGGTTTAGCCTCAAGATTAAGGTGATCTTTATTTTTCAAACTTTTAAAGTTTTGCCCTTTGACACTATACTCTTGTGTCAATAATTTATTGAGAAAAATAACTATAAAAGTAGAGAAATATGTCGTAAATATACATGAGTTTTTTGTTTAATATGAAATCAAAATTTAAGAAGTTAAGGAAATATTGATGGTAATGGTTTCTCTTTTATTGTTGTTTCATTATCGATAAGTAAACCTTATGTCAAAAACCAGATTTCGGAAGCTGTATACGACGTTGTTGACAAAGTGTGAATGCGTGGTAATGGACGATGAAATCGTAGCAAAGGCAGACTTCAGACATCTTCCTGGACAAGACTAAAATTCAGCAACTGGAAGAAGAAAGGTTGCAGACATTTTCAAGCAAATTAAACTATCAAAGTTTGCCAAGAAAAATCTCGTTTGGCAAGCACGAACCAGGAAATTTACGTGAAAGAGTGTCTTCAAAAGCGTTTGCTGCCTTTCCAGAAGAAATATAAATTGTCTGTGCTGTATTGGCCGAATTTGACACTCTGCCATTATGAAAAAAAGGCCATGGAGTGGTATGCTTCTAACAACTTGCATGTTGTGCCCAAGGAAAAGAACACGCAGACACGCCAGAACTTCGCCCAGTCAATAAATAATTAGCGATAGTTAAGCAAAACCGTAAGAAGACCCAAACCAAGACCAAACTTGCTATGCGTCGTTATTATTTTCAACGTCGTGACGGATGCGACGTGTCGCTAGTAGGCAAAGCTGCTATGATTATATTAGCGCCCATATTTTGGTTTTTTTCTGCCTGCATAATATTTTTTCCGTATTTTATACATCTTGAACTTCTAAAAGAAAGATGCATTGATTATTTTTATTAAACAAATAATCGATTTACACACCCGATCTAAACACCCTTTAAAGCTGATTATGAATCAAAGGAGTGCTCAGTTTGCCCCATAGTGATTAATACTCTGAAACGTGAATTTGTACTGCATTTTTCTACGTTATTCGGTTTACACTTTTTCAATTTCCTTCCAGTAAGAAACCAAGAAGACCTATTTAGTGTCGGAACATTGAATTGTTTCATCGATGTTAATATTTTCAACTCATTTGGACGTCCACAGCTTCCGTTGATGAATCTATTGAAGGTTATTTCATCAGAGAATTTTTCAATCCAACAAAAAAAAACTCGTACCTCCAAATGTAAAATTGGCGTTTCACATTGTTTGGAGGCTTCCTACAGATGAATCTCCAATAACCCACAGTTCTGGGAAATGTATTTGAACGGGAAGTAAAAAACGAAATTGTGCGTTTGTTTCGAATCAAAAATGCAAATTTGCCGCTTTTTGTTCCAGGTTCAATCAATTGTGGTGATTTCGGAGCGTAAATGGCGCTCATTTTCGAAGGCCCATTTTTTCCGGAAATGAAACATTTTTCAACCATGGGATGAGATGTCGGTTGATCGAAGCGTTGCATGATTTCTTTCACCATATTTGCATGCTTCTTGAAATATAAGGTATGTAATTTGTGTTAACAATTTTTGCAGGGAAGATTGCAAATTTGGCGAATAAGAAAGAAAATTTCCCTCCGTACCCAACCGTGGAAAAGCTTGTATCCTTCTCCATTAAATTTGCGACCAACTTTCAATTGAGCACATATTTTACACCGAAGAAAAAACGAGGGTCACCTAAATTGAGGGTGAAAAGTTAACGAGCCGCTGCTCCACTAACATATGCTAAAACATGTCGATAGCCTGAAGACGTCTTGGGGGAATCCAATCACAAAAAAAATGTCACTCGGAAAGAACGGAAAAATGGCTCCAAAATAAATTTCCTGCCGTCCTGCTCATCCCTGATTGCTATCACAAAACATTTCGAGAATATTACACTGGACCGGATGCTGCTACTATGGCTGTCTGTGGGTTGGGGAAAGAGATTTTTCCGATCGCGTGGGACAAACCACAGAATGGAAAGTTAATGACGGTCCGCTGCTGTGATTGACCGAAAATGTCATTTTGATAAATTCATGAATGTGGTTGGTGAAATAGATTTTCGACGGGTGTCATTTGGCAATAAATAGAGCGCGTTTGATGGGATTTTCTTCTGATAAATCGAAATGTGGAGAGGATATTAGAAAAATGAGACCTTCAAAGTTCCAGAAAATCCATATAAAAACTGTTTTTCTGAGAACTTAGCACTCTTAAATCTTATCTTTTGTCAGATTTAGTCTATCGTTTCTATAGTTTGTGGGCTTGTAAAATAGCTCAGTTGGCAAGTCTGTTTTCTCCTGAGCCGATGTCCGCGAGTTTGAGCCCAAGAGTAAACATCGAACACGGTTGTACCGGATAGTTTTTCAATAACGATCCGCTAACTGCAACGTTGATAAAGTCGCGAATGCCATAAAGATGGTAAAACGACTAGGTATAATCGAAACAAAAAAAAAAGTTTCTATAGTTTGTGATACGTCGTTTTAAGATTGTGATGTACATGATCAGTTTGGTCGACATCCGTGTATATACCTGGCCAGCTGGCAACTGATTGAATATTCTTATTATAAAGTTAGTAATAATAGGAAACACATCTTACCTGTCAGCAACTTATGGGATTCAAACCCGAAAGATTTTTTGCTGATACCGGGAATGAAACCCAGTACGCCTGACATACCAAAACCAGACTCGTGCCAGCCTATCCGCTAGACCACATCGGCACTGGCTGAAAGTCACTTTTTAAGTGCTCGAGAAAAAAAATTCACTTAGTGCTTCAAAAAGCTGAAGTTAGAAGCTGCACATATAATTTTTCTTAATTTCTAAAGATCATAGCCATAAAAAATGTAAAAAGATGGTGTTAAAGCCTTACTTTTTAATGAACAAACCGCCAAAGCTGTTCCAGTCACAGTAGAATTTTTTTTAAAGAGAACTAGAAAGTTGACGTAATTTGTAACATTTTGGTATATTTTGATTAACTAAACACGAAACACAGAATTTTTGACGATTATTCAAAGGTAGCAATTTTGTGAACTTTTTATCAATCTGCATTTTCTGAGACTATTGAAACACCTAAATTAGGCTTTGCACTGGATCTTGCGAATGTCAACGAAAGATTTTGGCAATAAAACTATATACTCAAGAAAGGAATGCTTATACCGGTTCAAGTGATGTCACTAGTTTACTTCACTGTTTTGTTTATCATATTTTTGCTAAATATCGCATTGCCAACACATCACTAGAACCGGTATGAAATAATCGTTTTAATGCATATAGTTTAATTGCAATATTCTTGCGTTAAAATGTTCAAATTCAAGTGCAAAGCCGAATGTAATTTATAAAATAGTCTCAGAAAATGCAGATTGATAAAATGATCTAAAACAGCTACTTTTGTCGTCAAAAATTCTGAGTATCGTGTTTTATAAATCTAAAGACAATAGAGCAACATGTAGCTTCTAACTTCAGCGTTTTCAAGCACTAAATGATTTTTTTCGAGCTCTTAATAACTAACTTACAGCCTTTATCTCAAAGCATGTTTTTCGGATTTTTGTTCTTAGACTTTGAATAACTTTAAAATAAATCATTGTAGCTGAATATTTTCTGGAGTTCATATTTGATTCATGTTACAAGTTTTCCATAACTATAAATTTTGTAAAAATCGGCTAAGAATCAAAAGAGTTTCAGCGGAAAGAGTGTTAGGGGTCATTTGACCCCCGGTATTATAATTAAGTATACCACATACGATTTTCGAAATTTACAAACTTAAAAAAATATTATAATTTAAAAATATGTGCATTTGGAAAAGAAAAAATGATCTATAACAAAACAGTCTGGGGTTATTTGATAACAATACCTACTGGTTTATTTAAAGATAAATGATAATCCTCATAGTCAAAAGGAAACAAAACAAATAGTTGCATGAATGCCTTTTGCCAAGCAACAAATCGAAATGTTCTCTTTTATTGCGACAAACTTCTCCTACTCAAAAAAGGATTAATCCATCATGAGCGTGTATTCCATTTAGAGAAACGGCAAACGAAGCTGTGATTCATGCTGTCTTGAAATTATCATAAAACTGTTTATTGAAATTGTTTTTTACAACATTTTTCTAACCGGCATAAAACTATTTTAAAACTGTTTAGCAACTGTTTTAAGATTTTCAATATTAACTTACTAAGCGCCATGTTGGTTGTGAAACTCAACCTAAATTAATGACGGCATCTTGCTGAAAATAATATTATAAAACCTACCATAAACTGGACATTTTCAACAAATTTGACAATGTTTGCGGTACTATTTGTAGTATAGGTACTGAATTTCTATGCAACAAAATTACATCATTTTAGCAATTTTATATGTTTCTTAAATTATTATATTTTAATTAAAGAATGCTTAAAATGTGGTCAAACTTGATTTTCTTCAAGGCGCGCTTATTTCATCAGAAATCTTAGGTTGCAGGAAGTTTCATGCGAAGATATAAATAAATGAAAATATTTTAATAGTTATTTAAATACAATCTACATCACTCACCATATGCTTGGGAGAGTAAGAGATAAAACGAGAAAAAACACGGAACAGAAAGCTCCTTACCTATGTATCAGATTCCATGACGTAGTTTTAAAAGAGGTGTGGATAGTCTTAAGAGTGCCCTGAAGGGTTTCTTAAAACTATGTCTATAAGGTTGAATAAAGCTAATCTGTTGGATGTGTTTTATTGCTTATAGAATAATCTTTAAAGGCGTCGTCAAATCAGGGCCAAATAGGCCAAATTGTTACTTGGGAGCTGATAAACGGTAGGGGAGAGTGGGGATACTTGATCCCCTTTTAATATTTTCACTATACCTTTTTGGAAAAATTTAATAACTCGCACCCTTTAACATTTTCTGACAGCGTGTAACTTCAAGTTTCTATGCTCCAAAAATTAGAACGATACTTGAACCCGTAGATGAACGAGAAGCATTTTCGTGGGAGTAAAAAAAATGCGATATTTTTGAATTTAAGGGAGACTTGATCCTCTATTAAAGGAGACTTAATCCTTTATTCAGGAAGCCCTAATCCTTGGAAAAAAATCAAACAGAACCTCAAGATAGAATTTCAATTGACTATTTTGGTCATGTTTGGTCTCATTTCACAATTTATAACTGACAGAAGAAGAAATTTCTATAACTTTGTCTCAATGCTAATGACATTGCACACTTAAAGGCGCTATTTTCTGTAATTAAGAGAAAATTAATTATATTAGCCTTTTTCTTCAAAAATTTGTTTGAAAAATATTAGTTATTGGATAAATATAAGTGATCTCGTAATCAGCAATGATCACGATCAATTCAGAAGAAGAATATACTGTTTTTAATTCTAGGGATCAATTGTACCCATAATCAAAGTTTTAGAAAACTACTTTTTAATAAAGTTGAGAGTTTTCCATTGCTTTGAAAATATGGTATAATGAAATTCATATTACGCTCGAACGATTGATTTATTGGAACAAATATATTGGTAATAATTTTTCCATGTAAGGAACATTTTGAAGTAATGAAAAAAGATCTTGAGGTTACATTTCGTGAAATTTTTCAAACAAAGTTCAATTACTCAAACAATTATTTTGTTAACAATTTTTGAGCTTGGGGCATAGTTGTTTTGCTCCATTTGGCACATTCTTCTAGAACATTTGATCTTTGTAGGACATTCCAGTTTCGAAAACTTTGATCACTTTTTTCATTCATTTTTGAATATTTTAGAAGGGGTTGCTTTTTCGTACCTAATACCTAAAAACTTAAAACACTTACTGAGGTGAGGAGTATAAAATATGATCATTGATTGCAGTAATTTCGAAGGACATTGGTGGTTAGAATTAAGTTTGTTACACAACCAGATTTTAAGTTTCGGGGGAGCTTTGATCACTATGGTTTTCACGTACCTCAACATCTCTAAAACTACTTTTATGGTGCCATTTAGCAAAGAAGGCATAATCATTAATAACAGTTATTTTTGTTAGGACTAAACTGATTTTTTCAACGTTTTTTTCTTCAAAACATTTATAATCAGAAGATGGACAATGTTGCTGCATACATCTAGGGGTAAAAACTATAAACATTTCTCATTTTTCTTTGGCCTCAAAAACAAATGAAATTTTGCCTTCATGCAATTGCCTAGGTCCTCGCATTGTTTCCATGTAAATTTTTTCTTCTAATTGAATCATTTGATAGGGGTTTAGCCTTTTTTTCTGTACAGGCTTTTTCGTGGGAAACGACCGTTTTTTTTTTCAATATCCAGAAAATTATCATCAAATGACCATAAAAATAACACTAATACTAAACCAAAACCAAGAAAAAAATTGAACTTTCACATAAAACAACCCATTTGCTCATAAATGCTTAAATTTGATCAGAAGAAATATTTGTTTGTGAGCCTTCAAAAAACCAGATATTTTAAGATTTTAAAATTATATTTTAAGTAATATAGAAAAATCTCTTAATAATAACCAAACTTAGCTTATTTGAAATTCAATTAATAGGCTTTCAAACGTAGTAAACATTTTTCAGATATTTTAACTTTATACTTAGTGATTGATGATTATCTGCAAAAATTTCATATTGATGAAAGTTACCCTGCTGATCAAAGTTCCCCCAGTTTACGGTAAATCATCCAAATTTTCGTTTTCCCTAATGCACATTCAAATCTGATATCTGAATGTTGAATATTCGGTAAAATTAAATAATCAACTGAAAACGCGCCTTCTGGCAGAAGAGAATTTCAGTCGTCATGGTTTAGAATCCAAAACACATTTTTTTGTAGAGCTATTCCAATGTATATGTTGGAAAATTTTCGACTGTTCTAATCCTTGAATTTCAGGTCCTTTGCTTCAAAAAGCTATCAACCATTGATACATTATTTATGCACAGCTGAATCTCACACAGACTTCATTTCGATATAAAAAGTATGGCACTCTCTTTTTAGAACACAAAAAACGATGACCAATTGAACTGGTGTTTCCTGTATTGTCCGATGTGTGTTGGTGACGAATGCCTTTAGGTTTTGACGTAAAACTGCATTGTTTAAAAGCCATAATGAACAGACCAAAAAAAATCTACCACGCTGCAAAACCGGAAGCTTCACGGCTTTTTCCTCAATTCCGCTTTAAACAGGACGAAGCGGAAGAACGTAAATTTTGTTATGTGAATGACTTATGGCAATCGAACACCCTCCATAGTGAAATGGCAATAGCAGCTACTATGTGTTGATGTGTATGTATGGCCAGGCCGCAAAACTTCACGCAGCGTGAAATTCCAATTAAAATTGCGTCACGTAACCAATTAATATTAATAAAAATTTATATGGATATTTAAAAATGAGAGCTTTATGGAGAAAGGAACGTCCGAGACTCGGCGTGTGGCTGGGTAGAGAATGTTTGTGGACGTTTGCTGTTGTAGCACGCTTGCGAGAGCTTTTGGCGGCACCCAATTATTGAAACATTCCATTTCCGGTGATTAATAATCTCCGTGTGTCGACTTCGAAATCAGGAAGCGAATTCGAACAAATCAGCTTTGTTTTTCAACGTATAAGTAAGTAGTATTAAGCAAATATCAGACCTTACATGGAAGCACTGCTAACATCAAAACTTAAAAAGGGATAAAAATTATTATAAGAAAGAGCAAGTCAAAGAGAAAAGATATTTATCAAGAAGGTAATCGAAAATTTGCTTTGAGTTCAATCACTTTGATATATGAGGTTGTCGACTCTTATTTACTATGTATCAAATATTTATCAACTATCGATACCATTTTTTTTAATTTTTGCCCCTAAATGTATGCAACATAATAGTTCTTCTTTCAATTAAAAATGTTTTTGAAAGAAAACGTTCAAAAGCAAGGTAAAGTTGATAAACTAGCATTTGTTAATATTATGAAGGTGTTTTGTATCCTTTATGATCAAGAAAACTCGATTAAACCATCAAAATAGAGACTGATCAATGTAACCCCAAAGCATCAAATTCAAAACAGAGACGAAATCGACTTTTAAATCAAATTCAAAGTAGTCTATTAAATTTCTGCAACCATGTGTTCATAGGAGTCCAGTACTGATTTTAAAAATATGAAACATGCCACATTCCCCTTTACAGAAAAAATAATCGAAAAATATTGAAAAAAAGTGATCAATATTACCCCGGATTACGGTAGCAATTATTGAAGAGATAACAAATTACTTTCACAGCCTTGAAATTTTTTAATTACTCAAATATACAAAAGTTGGATTGACATAAAGTGATTAATTTACCTTCGTTCTAAGTCATATCACAGTTGAAGCTATAAATTCATTTAAGAGTTTCTAAGCGCTAACATTATTATGCACAAAAATTTTCAATTTTTATCTACGCTGTTATAAAGCATTAGCATTGTAGTCATCAAACACTAACAAGAATACGATTTTCTTGCTAAACACTGCTTTTTTTCAAGTTTTGCCGTTATTTTTTAAAAGTTTTCTCCAACTCAAAAAAGGTCTTAGCTCAAAAGCAAATATTATGCTAGAAACGAACGTTCAATGTTATGAGCAAGGTTGTGTACGACTTTTGCCGACGGTGCAACCTTGTAAAGAAGTTGCTGCGCGACAACGCTCGATACATTTCAAAGGTTTTATGTCGCGCGAGCAAAGTAAGTACTCTTAAATTCTTCAAGATGGCAGCACTTTCAGTCGTAGCCTTAAAAAACGTTATCATAATTTGATAATTTTTCATTCATTAGATCTATTTGGAAATAGAGGGAAATTTGAAAATTGAAATTTATTATTTTTATACGAACAACGTACATGCTTCTTCTTCTTCCAGATAGTAGGGTACAATACCTAGATTTCGGCATACTTTGCTTGTTTTATCAGAAAATCAAGTTCTTTTAATCAGACTTTTTTTCTTTATTTTCTACCTATTAATTGATAGAAAGTCTAAAAACAAAGTTCTTACTATCTTTTTACTAAAACTTCTCTATGGACAAGTTTTCGACATTCAATTTTAGTTTTCAACACCAAATATTTTAGTTTTCGGCAAGGATATTTTCACCACCTTTGTTTGCAAAGAATCTGAATATTTGCATAGTGAATTTGCTTGTCTTCTTCACGTAGTTTTGCACAATGGAAACAGTAAATTAGGTGAATTTTGAGCGCTACCTTTCGACAGCTTGAAAAAACAGTTGAAATTTCATAAAACCTTTACAAAAATATGAATTAAATTACCATAAACATTTAATTCAGAATCTTATCCATCCATGTTATTTTTTTTCACAGAAAAGGTGATTTAATTCATGATTCAAAGTCCTTCTTATTTGGTCGATGGCATCGAATTTAACAGATGATTTAGAAAGCTACTTTTAAATTAATGGTTTACTACTACTAATAAACAATTAATTAAGAATCATTATTATATTCAACATATGCTTGCATGGGAGAGCAAACATATAAAAATATGAACATATTCAGCTTGAACAACCAAATGGTAAGATAAACCTTTTATTAAAAATCTGTCGAAAACTAGCTCCTGTCGAAATCTAGAGTATCTTAGTATAATAAACTAATATAAAGAATCCTCATTGCATCTCAGGTATGATTTTATGAATAGAATACAATGTGAGAAGATCTTCTGAATACGATTTAACCCTCTAGTGCCCAGCCCCGCCTTTGGACGGGGTCCACTAAAATCGGCATAAAACCAATGCCAAAAATTATTTTTACGTACTTTTTGCGCAGAATGTTTTCAAATATGTTAATCTAACAACTCAAAGTAATGCAAACTGCTTGACTAGAAGTTATCAAAACTACAGCTAAGAGAAGCTTAAAAATATGACAAAACTGTAAATATTTTTCGAACATTCATCGATTTGATAGCCTCAGAAATCCATAGTAAGGTTTAAGATTTACCATCAATCTGGATAGATTTGTTGAGAAAAAAGATCCTAAGTTTGGTAGGAGAGATGAAGCATAAGTCTCGCCTAAAGGCGGGGTTGGGAAGCAACGACAACCATCTAAAAAATATGCACAAAATTCACTTTTCATATAAGTTGAAATATCTAAGTTATTTTTGATGTGGAACAATTTTCCCAAAAATTATTCAAAAAAAATTATATAAGTTTGTTTTAAAATACATATTTCGAAATTTAGAGAAAAAAGGTTGGAGTGTGTGAAAATTTCAACCAAAAAATTACCGTAATCCGGGGTAATATTGATCACTTTATTCAATATATTTCGATTATTTTTTCGGTTAAGGGGAATGTGACATGTTTCATATTTTTTAAACCAGAACGGGACTATGAACGTAAAACATGGTTGCAGAAATTTTTTGAACCACTTTAAATTTGATTTAAAAATTGATTTCGTCACTGTTCAGGAATTGATGCTTTGGGGTTACATTGACCAGTCTCCATTTTGACGGTTTTAACGAGTTTTTCTTGATCATAAAGAATACAAAACAAATTCTTTACCTTGCTTTTTCACGTTTTCTTTAAAAAAAATTTATAACCGAAAAAAAATATGCTGCATACATCTAGGGGCAAAAATTATAATAATTGCTAAATAGTTTAAGTTTCAAAATACAAATAAAATTTTACCTTCACACATTCCGCTAGGCCCTCCCACTATTTCCATTTTCATTTTTTTTTTTAAAGGTTAATAATTGGATAGGATTCCTACCCATTTGTCCAATTAGAGCTTACTCTTGGAAAATTTCCTTACTTTTTTAATATCAAAACACTAAACATTAACATTAACATTAAATGACTATAAAAATAGCACTATAACTATACATTAACAAAGAATAAAATTGTTCTTTCACATTCAACCACCCGTTTGTTCTAAATACTTTTTGGTGTCATCAGGAGAGCTGTTTGTTTGCAAGCCTTAGATATTTTAAGATTTTGAAATAACATTATTACTAACAGAAAACAATTTCAAATGCAAACCTTATTTTGTCTACTTGATACTCAATTTATTGGCTTTCAAACGCAGAAAAAAGTTTTTCAAAAATTTAAATTATAGACTAAGTTATTGATGATAATGTGTAAAAATTTATTGATGGTCAAAGTTACCCCCGTGATCAAAGTTACCCCGTTTTATGGTACTGAAAATTGTCAAATGTTTTTCTCTCAATTATAATGTTTCTCTCGAATGTCGAATTCAGTGTTTTGTTTGATAGTAAAATTAAAATGAAAAAAAAAATTAGTCATATGTTTGCTAGAATCAATCAACTTGCTAAAGAGATGAACAACAAAAACGTAAAGATTTTTATTCCAAGAATTTAACTTCGAACGACACTCGGGTTGACACTTAAAATAACCATAACAGAATTGAAAAATCTACCTACTTACTTCGGCGAGCGAATGCAAACCATCCAGAAATTAATACAACAAGATGGTTCAGTTCAGTGAACTAAAGTGCAGGTGCATTTTGTCGAGATTTTTTTTTTCTTTCAAAAGATAATACCCCGTCCCGTACGGTTGAAATTATTCCATTGAAATGGTTTTCCAGTCCAATTTTTTTTATAGTTGTTGAAAGTTCAGAGCACTTAACGATAACCGCTGATTTGGGAATAACTACAACAGGGTTAAATTTCTCTGTGGTTAAATTCATAGGGATAAAGTCAATCGCTAATTGAAAATAGAAAAAAATAAATAAAAATAAATATTATCATTTTTAAACACAATATCCAGATAAAAGTGGTGTGGTAAAGTGTGGCGAAGAAGCGAAACAGTTTTCAGGTTGTTTTTTTTTTTTTAATATGTTGAAATAATGGTCAATCATTTTATTACATTTTAACACTTTTCTCTCAATTTGTATCACTTTGATATCTTTGAAAATGTTGTAGCCAGGGAATTTTCTTATTAGATCATGCGGTTGACAGTGGAGTTGGAACAACAAAAACGGAAAAACTCGTTCAATTTATTTATCAAATGAAAGGGGAAAGACACATCTTTCGAATGGTGCAAAAATAAGCAATACTTATTTTTGAAAAAAAAAAAAATACTCCCAGAGACGTTTGACTTATTTCATCATGATATTTATGCTACATTGCGCTACGGGGTTTAAAGCAACAAAAAGTCAAAAACTGAACTTTATCGGATCACTTGAAACATTTTAAATCCATTTAATCAAAAAATGATTTTCGTATGTTGTGTGATATGTTTTTGGAAATATGTAATAAACTTCTTTTTGATTAGAAGAAAATTTTGAGAAACTTTTCAATTATCGTTTTTTCTTGAGCTGCTTCATACCAGCGCACTACGAAATTTTTATAGTTTTCAATTTTGCAACTATGTGGACGTTTCACGTAAAACATATAGGGGAGAATGAGGATACTTGATCCCTGGGGATACTTGATTCCTTTGCTATATCTCGAAACTGGAATGTCTTACAAAGATCAAATGTTCTAGAAAAATGTGCCAAAATGAGCAAAATAACAATGCTTGTAGTTTAAAAATTTTTAACAAAATAATTGTTTGAGTAATTGAACTTTGTTAAAAAAAATTTACAAAATGTAACTTGAAGATCTTTTTTCATCAATTTAAAATGTTCCTTACATGGGAAAATAATGTAAAAAATATTTGATCCAATGTATCAATCGTTCGAGCGTAAAATGAACTTCATAATGCCATATTTTCAAAGCAATGGAAAACTCTGAACTTTTTTCAGAAAAAGTTTTCGCAAATGTTGATTATGGGTACAATTGATCCCCCCTCCAAACGGCATATTCTTCTTCTGAATTGATCGTTATGATTGCTGATTACGAAATTACTAATATTTAGCTTAGCTTTGCTTAGCTGATTGACTACTCACATCCACCGTAAGTCATTGAACCCGAAATGCCGTTAAAAATTCTCAATTATACTTTTAAAATGATATAAAGTTCTAGTTTTCCATAGTTTATTCCATCATAATAGTACCAAGACATTTCGAATTCCATAACCGCAGGTGTGGCTCAGTAGAATGAATTCTACATCACCAATGGTTGCTACTCCGTGATTGACCGAGGCCATCAATTTTGTCCAGAGGTCAAAAGATAGATAGTAGTCAATAGATAGAGAGGAAAATAAGAGAAAGGGTTTATAGACTGTAAATTTACGCTTTAGGACCGAGGTCACCTCTGCATCCTAGCAAAACAATTTTTGTGGGGATGCGGGAAAAGGGATATGATCAGGAGACACTTTTGACAAGTGTATAGATCTTAGTTAACATATTCTCCGGTGCTTTCATTGTTCCTAACAAAATGTTTCTTAACTCTACAATACAAACCGAAAAATCAAGAGTATACATGTACATCACTTAAAAGAGAAATCATTAAACTTATTGTCAATAACATATATTGGCCCACTAGCGTAACAATCTCTCTATAAAAACAGTGTGATAAAAATTAAAAATTATTTAGCAAGATTTTCTTTGGCTGATATTTGTAAAAGCTATAATAAACCCAACCTTTTTCTAAGCGACCGTCTATTAACATCAACAAATTCAACAAGATAATTTCAGAATGTTGTAAGTGATGTATATTCAACTAATATGTAAGTTCTTTAACTCTTATTTCATTAAAACAAAAATAACATAACCTTTGTTATATGTTGAATGTAAAACAAACAATACAATTCATCATTGATCAATTTCAAAATATTATTGTAACTTACTAAAAAAATTAATTGTGCACATGTATTATGTTATGCTTTTCAAAAATTTTTAAATTATTCTTTAAATGTTAACTGAAAACAGTGTTTAGAACAATCAGCCTACCAAATCCAAGTTCGTGATTACGAAATTACTAATATTTATCCAAAAACTAATATTTATCAAACAATTGTCTGAAGAAAAGAGTAAAAATAATTAATTTTCTCTGAATTATAAAAAATAGCGCCTTTAAGTATGCAATGTTATAAGCGTTAAGACAAAGTTATAGAATTTTCTTCTTATGTCTGCTATAAATTGTGAAATGAGAACAACCATGACCAAAATAGTCAATTAACATTCTATCTTGGAGTTTTGTTTGATTTTTATACATGGATCAGGGCTTCCTGAATAAAAGATCAAGTCTTCTTCAAAAGGGGATCACCCTAAATTCAGAAAAATCGCAATTTTTTTACTCTCACGAAAATGCTTCTAGTTCATCAACGGGTTTAAGTATCGTTCTAATTTTTGGAGCATAGAAACTTCAAGTTACAAGCTGTCAGAAAATGTCAAAGACGACGAGTTGCTAAATTTTTCCAAAAAGATATGGTGAAAATAAGAAAAAAGGGATCAAGTATCCCCACTCTCCCCTATAGATAACAACTATTTGAAAAGCAGCTTTTAAAAGATACAAAAGCAGAATCTACGCTCAAGCTTAAAAATATGAGGAAACTGGAACGGAACTATTTTTCGAAAAAAATCACTAAGGTAGCGCCAGAAATCTATGTGTTTATCGATCTTAAATAGCTATTGAAAGTAAGGTTTCCAACTAACCACAATTCTGGAGTCATTCTTTTTAGAAAAAAAATTCTATGTAAGTTGTAGAAGAAGAAATTTTAACCCCGTCGAATGACGGCTTTTTTAAAAACGACAGCAAATCGACAAATATATTCAATATTCGCAACCAAAAAAGTACTGAAATAAAGTTGTTTAGCGCATGTGATTATACAATTTTGGAAAAAAATTTTAAAATGTATCTTGAACAATAATTTTTTTTATAAAACTGGAGTGGTATATTAGACTTAGTCGATTTGGGGTCATTTTTGAATTTCTTAAACCCTGGGGTCTTAAACAAAGTTGTTCAACGGAAAATTTCCTTTGAAGAATTTATAAATTGGCACAAAAAAAACCATTAGCAGGCTCGGTTGCACAGAAGAAACAAAAATAATGATGATTTTTCAGTACAAAGTATTAAATTTTCCCATAAAAACCTAAAAGTCCAAATTTACTCATGTAAACGTTACTTAAAAATTCTGCAAAAAATCTTGGATGAGTTTTGAACCAAAACGAAGCTTTTAAGACCCCAGGGTTTGAGAAATTCAAAAATGACCTCAAATCGACTCAGTCTAGTGGTATAAATCATCAATAATAAAATTAAACTTCCGTGATTTTTTCAACGAATAAAATGGGTTTCAGAGGAATAACATTATGAAATGAACTGAATGTTATAAGAAAGAATAAAAAGTGAGACTGCCAGAAGAAGCCCTACGCTTTTGAAATGCCTATTGGAAAATATAACCTCTTCCATTTGGTGAACATCCCAACGGAGTGGAAAATTTTGAAAATTCAAGGGTCTACCGAATTGGAAAAGATTTAAATTATTATAGAACTTCGAGCGTTTTTGTGTATTTTTAAAGGTTTTTTCCCGCTTGGGGGAGGAGGCGGTTAGTGATCATCCCGATAACCCTCCCCCCCATAAAACCGCACGATTAACAGTCTCATGCCAGAAACTCCTTGAAATATTGTCACCAAATTCGGCCCAGCTCAACTTAACACAAATATTACAAATGATCTTAAGATACCTGCAGAATTTGCACAATTGTTTTTTTTTTCAAAACAAAAGGAGTGAGTTTTAAATTTTGTTTCATAAGTTTCAATAAAATCTAGTCTATTCATTAGAGCTGTCATAATTTCCCAATCGAGTGTACTGACTGTAACGCAATTTCCCTTTCCGCAAAACAATGTGAGTTTCCTCCTTTTACGACCAAAGTCAACAGTCCAGTCTCAAACGAAAGGAAAAGTTTAAAACAGGCTCGTCCCATCTTGCCGCATCGCGATGTCAATTTACGATCTTCGTCGTCTGATGATTCGATCAAAATCGACCCGATCCGGTGTGGTTCGTCATCAAGCCATAAGTGAACTTAAGATTTTATTGATTCGACCAGCTTTAATGACAGCTTTTCTCACGCAGATTTGGCTGATCCAATCCGGAGACGAGGATGGGTTGATCGTTCATTCGATTGGAACTGTCTGTGGGAACATTACCGATTTCGGGGGGACTCATTGGGGATTCACTTTCGATCACATGCATTCGTAGGGGCTTTCTTTATCTTGTCAGCAGCCGATAAGAACCTTGAAAAGTGAAAACAGTTGCTTCCACGATTATGTCGTCGATGGCTTCGGCCCGATACCTCTACGTAATCGAACCACTCCCTGAAAGGGAAAAGCTTAGCTAGTTGGCTATATGTTTCCCATCATGTGCGTTGAGTTGAGGTTTCTAGATTTCGTTAGCGATGAATCGCCAAAATTCGATGCAGTTGCAAATGTTCCCCAAGACTCTAGGCTTATCGGAGTAGCTCGATCAAGCCGAAAAAGCGACGTTGTTTTGTCGGTTAACTGATAACCGATAAACGGGATTTGGTCGTTTTCTTGGAATAAAAATTGTTCCTATTAATATTCGTGTGATTTACCTTTATCGAAAGATTGGCAATCTTGCCTAGTTTCGTGCCATACCCGGTCAAAGGGCGTTTATATGGTTATTACAGTTAATTTTTAGACATTCACAGATAATGTGAGGAAAATGAAAAATTACATCTATATAGGTAGTATTTATCAACACCTGTCTACTTCTGTCAGTACTGTAAGCCGAAGTATCGAATCGATGCTGCGAGGACGTTTTATAACAATACTAGCCGAAAAACTATATACGTTTCACCCTAAATTCAAAATATCAATTTCGTTGAGAGTGGTCTTTCAGAGAATTAAAAGCAAATTAAATTATCCCTCATAAAGGGAGAACATGAAATAATTGCGACACATTCAACAGGGCATCACTTTTGAACCATTGGGTAGAAATCAACCAGATTACGCACACTTTCTCATTGACGTGTATTGTTTACATACTTTCAAATTCGAAGTCGTGTTTTTCGATTCAACGAAAATGGAGGTGAACACACGCGAGTCGAGAGAAAAAATTCTTTCCAGACACCTGGAATTTTCTGACCTATCGCACCGGCAGTTGGGAAAATGTTGAACATTTACCATTTAACCGTTTCCAGAGTGTATAAGCGGATCCAGGAGCAGTTGACGTTGGGCCACGACAAAGGAGCTGGCAGAAAACCAGGACCGGAGAACAAAAAGACGGAAAAGAATGATTAAAGAAAATCCCAACGTCTCAAGCCGTGATTTGGCTAAAAAGATCGGCATGGCGCAGAGTTACGTCCAGAATGCAAAGAAGTGAGCCGGTCTACATACATACAAGGTACAGAACTTCCCAAAACGCGATGAGCGGCAACAATTGACGGCTAAAAATGGGCACGGAAACGTGAGGATGCTGACAAAATATGGCTGCTGTGTGATGGACTACGAAACGTATATAAAAGCCGAATTTATGAAAATTCCGGGGTTGAAGTTTTTCACCGACAAGAGCAAGTTTGATGTGGACGACCAACTTAAGAAGAAAATGTCGCTATCACCATCTGCTCTTGCGGACTGAGGAGTGAATCTTTCGTGACAAAGGGTACAGTGAATGGCGAGATCTACAAATCTGAGTGTCTCGAGAAGTGCCTTTTGCGGTTCTTGCAGCAGCATGGCAAAGCTCCGCCATTTTTGCCAGATTTGGCATAATGCCATTACTTTAAAAGTGCCCTGGAGAGGTATGAGGCCAATTCTATCCATTTTTTTTTTTTTCAAAGGACGTGAACCCGCCAAACTGTCCGGATCTGCGTCCGATGGAGCAGAACTGGGCAATAATGAAGCAGGAACTTAGGAAGAGCAAGAAGGCAGTCAAAGACGAGAAGAATATGATAAGAAAGTTAAAAAAAAAACTGAGAAACTGGTACCAGATGACACTGTAAAGACTTTGATGGAGGAAATCAAACGAAAATGCGTTCAATTTTACACTCAAGGCTCCATCGATTAACTTTTCTTTTGATTTTGTAACCAGCATAATATGTGTTGCCTAGTTTAGTAGGAATCTTTAATAAAAGCGTGTACTATGCAAGGTAGCGCCTTAGAAAGAAACGAAGGAGGACCACCTGATATTTCTTAGCGCACCACCAACCAGCGCGATTAGGTCAACGGGGGCGTATTTGGCGAATAGATGGTGCTGCACGTCTTGGTAGCTCAATTAACAAGAATTACCAAGAATGAGGCATACGGTCAAGAGAACTAACTACACTTCACACTTGGTACTGTCAAGATTCGATGACAGCATGCGTACCAAGTGTGGCACAAACGTGGTGCGACAGGGTGCCCTGGTAACAGTGCTCAGTCGCAAGAGGGAGGGGTCGTCACGCGTATCGGGTAGTCGCGATATGCGAGACGACCAAGTGTTCGAACGGGTGTCGATCGGTCTGCTTTTTGGGGAAGTTCTTGGCCTCGATTTGCGGATATGATTGACTCACGACGGGCAGAGGGCCTTGATCCGTAAATATGTAGCGCCCAGTGGATGGGTCTCAGACTGAGTCTCAAAGAGTTGAGACGGAGAACACGTTAGGTGATGTGAGCAGTGCTGCAAAATTTCAGTGTCAGCTTTCAATATTCAATTGAATTTATTGCAGTGTATCGGTCAGATCAATTCCAACTGGATTCATACGAGAATGAACAGAAAGCTCAATCCCGAAAGCACTCTGCACACTCATTCACCAATCGGAGACATCGATTGTTAGTATACATTCAGGCTTTTTGCAGGTTCATGAGATTAGCAAATCTTCATTTTCAGTTTCAGGCAAACAATGCTGATAGTGATGAAAGCTTCATTTCAATATCATTAAGTTTAGTCGAATGGTGACGAAGCTTGGGCGAATCGACTCGCTAGGCTTGCGGAAGAAACTATGTTTACGACAATCAACGATGCAATTAATTATAAATAAACCTTTCAAAATTGTGTTTTTATTTGAGTAGTCGGTCATTTGCATGCGATGTCACATTTTTATATTGAAATTTGTTGAACTTCTCAACATTTTGTTTTTAAATTTTTCTCCTGAAACTTATCAAAACCAATTACGATTGCAGGTTAATATTATGGAATACTTATGAATTTGCTAGTAAAATAATCCGAATGCAATAAAATTGATTAATTCATGAGGAGGTCATTTTATTTATCACAAAGATGATCTGAGAAAAACTAAAAGAAGGTTGTGAACAAACACTACGTGCAGATAATTCGTCATAAAAACAGACAATATATTTTGTCATTCAAGTCATTGTCGCTAAAATACTACTAGTTTAAAAAAATTCTAATTCAGTAAGAAATTTCTAACCTACGAAGCCACCCGTCCCTCATCTGAAAAATCGATTAGTCATAGCGATTTACAAATCGTGTTTTCATTTCAAATTCCAATTGCAAAAATGGCAAAAACAAATGTCTACCGAAATTATCAGCAACTTTCGCTGACACTGATTGAATGCTAAAGCTGCATTCACTGATCGAATACAAAGAGCGAAAATCGCTATCGTAGCAGCCGAGCGTAACAAGTTTGTCCTGGTTCACGAATGAGCTTTCAACTGACTGACAGCTATATCGACTAAGCTTGACGAAAGCATGAGATTGACTGAGCTGATCAGAAGCTTTTGAATTTGTTGACGTCTCGGCTCCATTCATGTCAGCTTGAGCTTTCTACACTGATAGAAATTCAAAGTCATTCTCATTTTGTGCTTTCAGAAAATTGCAGCACTGGATGTGAGTATCTTCAGACTCGAGGAGAGGTGAGTTGTTCTCGTCTCGAATTGGGTCAAGAGCCGGATCGAAAGAGGGCCCTCAAGACACGAGGAGAGACGAGTTGTTCTCGTCTCGAATTGTGCCAAGAGGGATGAGCGTAAGAAGGTCTCGAGTCACGAAGGCGGATTTACCACCTGGGTGATAAACTAATAAAAAAATTTACCTAGAATGACAAAAGGACATGATGGGAGGAATCCATGGATGTACCACAAAGCCTTTGACCTGAGATCGGGGTCAAAGACCGCAGGCAAGATCCGCTTCATTTTGATGGAAGATCTCGACGAAGCCACATAATCCTGCAAACGCCACCAATCGTGAAAAGCGTTCGAACATCCAGGACCCCGATATTTGCTTAGAAAACCATCCCGCCGCCTTGCTAGCGCCCGCCAACTAGTGCTGGCCGTTCTATAGTTAACTCCATCGCGCCGCCTTGTCAGCATCCATCTACCCGTGCTGACCTTTCTAGGACTTGAACACATATGGCCGCATTACCAGCATCCGTCAACATTGCTGGACGTCATTGGGTCCGTGCTGTGCCTGGCTCGGCTCTTCGGCCGCCCAGGCAGCTCTCAATACTTTCCACCATTCCCCATACTGATTATGCTCAGATTTCTGGGCGTCCTCAAAATGGTGCGGGCATCGCTCAGAAGATTGAGATGTAAGTCAGAGTTCAGAATTCCTACAAGGGAGTTCAAAGCAGCGTGGGTAATATGGAATTCGGAAGACCAGTTTCGAGTTTTATCAACTAGTCTTGTGCTGCCAGCTAAAAAAATAAGACTGTAACTTAAGCATATAGGCGTATAACAACAGTATCTTACAGTTTTCGGAGGATTCCTGATCCCTATCGTAAATTTCCTGTGAATTTTTATTTTCATCGATAGGTAAGATATTGGATACAGTATCGGCCTGCATTCAAGCTTGCAAAAAATCAACTCAACGAGTAAAAATCGGCTCATACGAACGTGTGTGTGAGGCGGAACAGAAAAAAAATCCACCCCAGGCTGAGCGAGAGTAAAATAAAATCAAGATTCCTTTTTGAACCTTACTCACCAAGCACCGCATACTCGCTCCAAAAAAAAATCGCTCAAGTGGTGAGTAGAGTCAAATTAGATGACTACACGGTAAACAAAGTTACTCTGTTCTGTATAAAAATCCATACAGATTCGAGAAAAGTGTCTCCACTTAGTTTTATGTTTGGGCGCTTTACACAGAGCGTGAGCAAAAAGCTTTTACACATTGGAAAGCTTTCAGCCAGTTAGTCAATTCTGTATATTTTGACATGGGGATGCCCATGCAATTTCAAGATATCTTCAAAAAAAGTGAAAATTAATGCAATTTCTCAAAAAACGACAAAAATTATTTTTTACCTAGCAACTGAATCTTTATTGTCAATTTAATATGAAATCGATCATCTTTGTGTCGGAATAAAGTTTTTTTTTTATTTTGGCGGCAAACTCATGGCTCAACTTGAAACTTCCATCATGTGGTACTTCTTCATGGCAATGTTGCCCAATTCATATGCCAGGACGGGATGTAAAATCTGAAAAAAAATAAATTTTATTATTTAGTTATAGCACAATAAACAGTTTGCACTGTATATACAATTAACTCTACAAAAAATTGATTTTTTTAAATATAGTTATAATTCTGAATCTAAACTATTTCAGCTCTTATTCTAAATTGGAATTTCAACGAAAATTTAAAAATCTTAAGGTATTTAAAATATTAAGTAAAATTTTGTCATATTGGAATTTTGAGTTTTGTCAGACTAAAAATAAAAATAATTCTGCTAAGTTTTGAGATACATTTTTGAACAATTGAACAATAAGTTAAGCCAATCGACACGGCAATTTGTAGGGTGTTTTGACTAAAACTAAAAAAGTGGGTATTGATTCAAACGTAATTAAAAAAAAAAGATTGACAAATAGGATAGCATTTCAGTTTAATTTTGAAGCAAAAGTAAAGAGGAAGAAAATCTTTTTAAGATACCCGATGCATTCTATGGGCTTGTGCGTTTTACTAATATGTACTCACATTTTTTTTTGCTTTCGTAGAGGGATCGACTTCTTGTTCTCGGTCGGAAGAACTGTTCGATGCACATCCACCGAAGACGATGTCCGGAGCAGATCCTTCCTCGGCACTTTTCCGCACCTTCAGTCGCCTGTGCTGAAGTAAAAAAAAATAGGGAGAATCTGAGAAAGTAAAATCACAAACTTCAAGTGTCTATACCTTTTGCTTGAAATTTCGATTAACATCCGCCTCATTGCCGGTCCTATAGGCTTCTTCTGTAACCGGATTCGGATGCTGTTTTCTGCTGCTGTTCTTGTGAACGGTTTTTCTAATCGTACTCCTCCGAGTTGAAATAGGAAATACCGGATTAATCTTTGTTGTTCTCCTTTTTGTCTACCCCCTGTGATTTGCTTTGTTCCTTTATCATGACTGGTATTCTTCTCTGATGCGATACTGAAAACGTAACAGAATCATTATTGAATTATTGTTGATTTAATTTAATAATTCTTACCCAATCAACGGAAGCAGTCGGCGCATCGTGACAACCCAAGTAGAACGGGATAACCATAACTCGTATCCCCTCAATTGTTTCCTGATGTTCATCGAACAGATTTTTCTTCCGCCAAGTCAGTCTGAAATTAGATAACAACAACAAAAATATTGAAGTTTGAAGTTAATCGAAATTCTTACATCTATACTCACCACTTTACGAAGTTTAAAGGAAAAGAAACGATACATTCTGCAAAAGTAAAGTAAAAAATGAAGAATGAAAATGAAAATGTTGGATTTTTTTTTCTTTTTTTCGCTTCGACACCCCTGTCCAAAGCTTTCCAACAACAGCAAACTTTTTATACAGAGTTGAATAATCATGTTTTAGTTCACATCTGTATACTGTCAACCCAAAACTACTCAGAATTGAATGGGGAAAACACAAATTTTGAACAACAACCACTAAGTTATTTAGAACCTGTAATTGCAATACATTTTATGATTAACTCAATTTTTCCGTGTAGAAAATCTGTTCAGCACAGCACATGTGATTTTTTCTTCGGTGGTGAGTTGAGCAGACTAGCAAGGACCTTGAGTCTGATGGGAAAAAAATCCGTAGAGTAAAAATAAAATCCGCTCACAGGTAGGCTGATTTTAAATCCTTGAGTCGGGAAGAGTCTCTTGGTTTTGACTCGCTTGAGTATTTTATTTTGACTCGCTTGAGTATTTTTTTTGACTCGCTTGAGTATTTTTGTTTTGACTCCGATTCTTTTCGGCTAGCTTGATTTTTTTTAGATTTTGACTCAAGGTTTTTCTGGCTTGCTGGAGTCGTTTTATTTTGACCGGCCTGAGTCGTTTTTTCTACTCGCTTGAGGCGTATGGAGTTTGGATTCTAGCTCGGCTCGTCGTTCGTGCACTGGTAGAGATGATGGATTCCTTTACCTGTATTATACAGGCTGTATATACCGGGACAAGCGTCGGGTGTCTGGTTTGAACCAAATTTCTTCGCTGTTAATCATTCGAAATTCAAAATTTTATTTTCAAAATTCAAAATTCTATTTTTAAAATTCAAAATTTAAAATGAAAAACCCTAATTTTAAAATTCAAAATCCAAATTTAGAAATTCAAAATTCAAATTTAAGTATTTAAGTTCAAAACTTTCAAAATTCAATAATTTAAATTTCACATTCAAAATTTTATATTCAAAATTTTATATTTAACATCCATAATTCTTTTTTTTTAAATACGAAATTTACTATAGAAAATCTTTATTGAAAATTCAAAGTAACATATTCCAAATTCAATAATTACAGTTCTAGTTTTTCGATTTTATCACTGTTCGATTTCATCAATACTCGCCAAATTCACGCTCTATTTTTTCACGGTCATTGTTTTGATTTTATCACGCTTTTTAAGAAATCGTTCAGAAACCATTTCCAGGACCTTAATTTTTTTCAAATTCAAATGAAAAACAAAGGATTATCTGTCCATAAACGATTTCGAGAAACACACTTTAAAAGTCTAAGTTAAGCAAATTTCAAAATGTTTTTCGACAAAGTAAACTTTTTAGTTAATCAAAGGTTTGAAGATTAAAATAATAAAAATTGAAATTTGCAGAAGAAATTTTTTTGATGCATTTTTCCTTGAACTCTTTTTCAAAATTGACATAAGTGATAACGACGATAATTTCCATAAAAACTTAATAATTCACTTTAATTAGATGTAGACTATAAAATTGATATTCAACATGTTTTTATTTCAAGAAAAAATCTTAAAATTGCTAAAGAGATGAATAATTTGAACTGAAATCGATCCTTAATGTTTAGTAATCTTACATTACATCTTATGATCAAATTTTATTGATACAAAACCTTTTTAACCACTGAAAATATTATAAATTATTGATTAGTGACAATAAAAATACTTTTTTCCACTTTAAATTTTAGTTTCATCAAATTCACGGTTTCGCCAATAATAACTCAGAATTTATCATTGAATTGTAAATTTTAAATTTTTGATCTAGAATTTTTCATTTGGAAATTTTAGTCGAGCGTTATGAATTAAGAATTAAAAATTTGGAATTTTGAATTCAAAATTTAAACTTTAAATTAAGAATTTTGAATTGTTTTGTATTTTGTTTATTGAATTGTGAAATTGGAATTTGGAATTGGATTTAGAATTGGCAATCTTGAATTCTAAATTTTTAAAATTGATTTTTAAATCGGATTTTGAATTTAAAATTTCAGATTTTTCATTTTAAACTATGAATTCCAAATTTTTTATATGGAATTTTTAATGTTTATTTTCAAATGTTATGTTTTTAATTTATAATTTTGATTTCTGAAATCTGCTAATATCTGAAATGTCTAATTTTGCACTCAATTTCAACCCCGAGTTACGAATTTCAAAAATTTTAATATCAATTATAAAATTGTAATAAATTTGTATTAAAAGTGTCAAATTTAGAATTTTTGAAAGAGCATTCTTTATTTTAAATTACAGTTTTAGAATTTCAAAGCGCAGTTTCTCAATGATCAATGAAAATGTTCAGTAGTTTTGAAAATTTGAAAATGGACCATAATAAATAATTGCATTAACGTATTGTTTCTTGTATGATTACAAACTTAATTGGCTTATGCCGTCATTTTTCAAAACAGTTTCTTAATAAGTTACAGATAGTTTACAGATAGAAATTAAAAACTCTCTTGTAATTTATATAGCGCATTACAATCAGCGAACAAATTTGGTTCAAACCAGACACCCGACGCTTGTCCCGGTATATACAGCCTGTATAATACAGGTAAAGGAATCTATCATCTCTACCAGTGCACGAACGACGAGCCGAGCTAGAATCCAAACTCCATACGCCTCAAGCGAGTAGAAAAAAACGACTCAGGCCGGTCAAAATAAAACGACTCCAGCAAGCCAGAAAAACCTTGAGTCAAAATCTAAAAAAAATCAAGCTAGCCGAAAAGAATCGGAGTCAAAACAAAAATACTCAAGCGAGTCAAAATAAAATACTCAAGCGAGTCAAAACCAAGAGACTCTTCCCGACTCAAGGATTTAAAATCAGCCTACCTGTGAGCGGATTTTATTTTTACTCTACGGATTTTTTTCCCATCAGACTCAAGGTCCTTGCGAGTCTGCTAAACTCACCACTCGGTTGAGTAGGGAGTTGATCTTGATCTTGAGTGGTGATTTTATTTGACTCGGCTCTGTCCGGGTTAGCTTGAGCGGATTCGCTACCCAACTCAGGCAGCATAAGGATGGAGTCAAAGAAAAACTCGACTCGGGCAAAAAAAATCAAAATTCGCAAGCTTGCCTGCATTACAGGTAGAAATGTTTCGCGCTCAATGTGAACACTCTGGGAAGAACTTTTAGTACTTTTGCATCGCTGAACTAACCGACTGTAGGTACCACTCATCCGACATTATATGTTTTTTTTTCCTTTTTAAAGTATAATCTCTCATTTAAGTAATCTTGTTTGATACAAAAATGTACTTTCTGCTAAGATCTAACACCTGGTTGTTATGATAATATTAATAGTATTTTATATTGAAAAAAATCTTAATTTCGAATTATTTTATGCAAAGCACGACAAAATCTGTCAATCACGGCTTATCGTCGTAAAATGGTCGTTTCAAGGATTTTTTATTTCTCGTACACAAAGGTCGAGTTCATATGTACATAATTACGAGTCTCTCTTCTCGTCGAAATAAAATCATGCAATGCATTTAAATACGATAAATAATATGCATGAGCCGCACATTGTAGGTGCAGATATACGAAAATGAGTTTAAATAACATTCTATACGATATAATCTGTAAAATAAAATACGACTTCTGGTTGTCTGGGTTATACCCCTTTGGGGCCTTTGGGCCCCAAGGGCCTCAAATGGGAAACATAATTTATTGCATAAATGCAAGTAACAAGCAAGCGCAAGACTTTGCTTTCATAGCCTTCAAGTCGTTGACAACGGCAGTATTTTCCAGTTCTCTCATTGGTCAGTATAACTCAATTCCAATCTGATTTTCAGCCATCTGGATGCACTGCGGATTGCAGGGAGAACATGACGATGATTTTCTCGCTTTAAGCCCGCGCAGGAGCAAAATCATTTTAAAATATACAAATATGGCGGACTTTCTATCATATCATATTCTATCATTTCTATAAACCTGACTTCAGACGACATTTTATACGACGACAGACGACATTTATTCCTACTATGCAGTAGGAATTTCTTATTCTACTGACTGAAAAAATGTATGGAGCTTTACGGAAGTTTTATGAGCTTTTCTTGATTTTTTTTTCTATTATTAATAGAAAAAAAATCGAGAAAAGCTCATAATTCATAATTGATTAAATCAACCTGATAGTTAAGCTTCCAAAGAATTGTTCCTATTGTTTGGTTAATTTATTTTTATTGTATATTATAAAAGTTCTTGAATGTAGAAGTTATTATTGTCAATCTGTATATAGATTTATATCTTACCTGATATGAAATCAGTACCCAAGCAACCAAAAGTCACGTTTTACTTGGAGATGAAACTCCGAAGTTCACATTCAGCTGAATCGATGTTTTACGAGAGCTACTTTAAAAGCCTTAAATTTGGGGTTGTATTGAGTTCTCTAGGTAAAGGTAGAAGGGCTTATTAGGCTTCTCTGAGCACGTTTTATGGGAATTCTGATTGCTCGGTTATTTTTCATAAAAAATGTTCTCAGTTTTACTCTTTTTTCTTTAGTGAATGGAAATGTCTTCTATCCGAAAAAAACCATTTGATTTTTCTTCTTGATCTCTTCAAACTGAAAAAGTAACGCAACTTAAGTAATCAGCAACGGTGTCGATTCCTGACTTCAATGACTTTCGGAATGTACCAACACTTCCATCAAAAATGTTTAGATTCAAAAATTGTTTAGAAGCCAAAAGTGAATTTTTTGCAGTACGAGTCGGCACGCGTGGAAAAGCCGAATGCTAAAAAACCCAGTTTTGCAACATGTTGCATACTAAATTTTTTGCAAACTTCGAAAATTCCCTTAAAATATATTGAATAACCTACTAAAAGCATATCTCAGAAAATAACCGCATGTGAATGACCATGCCAATGACTGATGAAGTAGGTTGTGGAACAAACAAAAAAAAAAACAGTGTCGAAAAGTAGCACTTTTAAATACTGAATTGCGTAAATAGTTATTAGTGCAACAAGTCGCAATAAGTGGATTCTTTCTGCCCAAAATAAAAAAAAAAATGAGTATTGTAACGAGTTGCCCACCCACTTTTTTTGCAAAGCTGGTGAATACCCTTTTGGAAAACATATTCTGAAACCTGCAGATAACCTTACTAGTTTTTCCTAGGATTCTGAAAAGTGTCGAATTTTTTTTATTTTTTGACACGAAACAAACATTTTAGTACGGAAATGCTGAAAACAAATTTATATTGTCAAAAGATAACTTGGGAATAAAGAAACACTTGAAATACTAAATAACTTATAATTTTCATCTTATCACTTCATGGATGTTAAAGAGCAAAAACAGTAGCAAAATGCTTCATTTGACCTTGTTAGAAATGAGCGATAATATTTTTGCTTTGAGCCTGTTACCTCGAAAATAATTCTGATATTTTTTTCCAATCTAATAGTTTCATGTAAAGACATTTTTTCTTACTTAAAATTAATACTAGGCAAAGGCAACAAACTGACACCCAAACGCCCGTTACTCATACTCATAATGTAGAATCAGAAGTCTGCATAAAGCCGCACAAAAACACAGAAGCTGTAGAATAATTATCTCACCTGTCAATTATGGAGTGCTGAACGAAAGTGAAACCAGCGGCCTGAATCTAACGGACTAGACAGATGCGTGGAGTAGTCAACATCAAACAAGCGATACGTACCCCACAGTACAGTGGAAACTTTATTGTTCGATGTATCGTTATTTTGGCATTCGAATGGTTTGTTTTACCAGAATAATGAAAAATAATTCATTATTCTTCAAATTTTGTCAAGTAAATTCATGTGTTCATTAGAATAATGAAGTAAAACAGCGATTCCACTGTGTCGTGGCTATGCAAAATCCAAAAACGGCCACTAGGTGTTATATCATAGTCAGACTGGAATGACAAAAGAGCGCTGGTGTTTGGTTCGAAATAGGGTAGATGCTTGTATTTTCAATGAATATCCAAAATGTTTTGACTATTCCGAATATCTTTCTTTGTCTTTCTTAATCCAATTTATATTTCATTGAAATTAAGACTTTATATGCCATCTAATAACTAAACTTTATTTTCTCATAAGTAAATTAATCGACACCCTTTTTATGGTCGCACGGTTTGTTACGGTATCTCATTTTCTCCCTACTATCTAAACAAGTGATGTATCAGTTGGTAGTCAAATGCATCAAAGACGATTGACTTTTTTATTGGCACATAATAAGAATTTGAACAGCTTTTTGTTCAACATTATTTTCTATATATTTTACGTACGACCTGAGCCTAAGGTTGTTAAGTTTGACTTAACCTGCAGCCTTAAGATCTACAATAATTTAGAAAAAAAATTTTTTTGAAGACCCACCACTATCAGATCTGCAACGTTAAGGCTCGCGAACGAACTACGATCATGCGACCTACAACCTGATTATTTACGGTCTGAATTCAAGGGCTCAAATACACAAGGTCTATAATGTATGTATATGAAACGTATAACAAAGTTGCCTAAAGATTTCCAGACATTCTGCTAAAGCATTTAGTAACTGACGATGTGCAGTCTGATGTCTTACAGTCAAATGACCCATGGCCTTACGCTTCACGGCTTAATGTGCTACGTTTAGAAAATTTAAGACCTCAGCCTGACCTCTTAAGGTCTGTAAACCTTTGAAGTTCAAAGTCCCGAACATGTGCCGTGACAGGCTCGAGTCCAGGACAAGCTGCTCTCGATCTGGCACACAACGAGCAGAAAAAACCGCGGGCAGAAAATCCTAGAGTTGCCAGCCAAGGGGGATAAAGAAGACCGAACAACACGGTCGGAGTAGACTGACCTCATCAACGGGGGGCTGTCGAGTACAGTGCGTCTGACCCCACTGTTTGAAGCTACAAAGATAAGGCAACACCTTCTGCATAGCGGATGCCGTGGGTGCGCCGCGTTCGTGCGTAGGATTCTCCACCTTCGGGGATTATCCGAGTTGGGCGATTCCCAACTACAGAAGCTGCAGGGATAAAACTTGACCTTCCTCGCAGTGCAAATCGTTGGGAGAGGGTTATTCCACGATCGGGGAACACCCACGGATAGAGTGGCTCTCGACGCCGGGTAGAATGACATCTTCGTCGGGAATCATCCGAATCGTTGCGTTAGGTCCCGCGCGTGGGCCGTGACAGGAGCGAGTCAAGGATAAGCTACTCTCGATCTGGGACACGACAGACAAGGTGGCGAACCTCGAGATAAGAAATAAGAGGTCAGGCTTGGAGTCGTTAGAGGAGAGGTCAGACCTCGAACCTCCAGGCGGAGAGATTTGTGTGGTCAACCCCGAGTCGTTATGATAAGGGGTCGGATCTCGAGACGTAAGAGAAGGGATCAGGCCCTTAATCAACAAGAGGAGGGGTACAAGTGGTCACCTCAAGTCGTTTCGAGGAGAAGTCAGATCTCAAGTCTTTAGAGAAGAGATCGGGCCTTGAATCGTGCAGAGGAGAGGTCAACCTCGAGTAGATGCGAGGAGGGGTCTCAAGTCGCGGAGAGGAGAGCTTTGTGTGAGAATCTCGAGTCAATGCGAGGAGATGTCGGTTCTCAAGTCGTTAGAGGAGAGTTCAAGCGTCGAGGCCTGACAACCTGACGACCGACGGCCTGACGACCTACGGCCTGACGACCTACGGCCTGACGACCTACGGCCTGACGACCTACGGCCTGACGACCTACGGCCTGACGACCTACGGCCTGACGACCTACGGCCTGACGACCTACGGCCTGACGACCTACGGCCTGACGACCTACGGCCTGACGAACTACGGCCTGCCTGACGAACTACGGCCTGCCTGACGAACTACAGCCTTCCTGACGACTTACGGCCTGCCTGACGACCTACGGCCTGCCTGACGACCTACGGCCTGCCTGACGACCTACGGCCTGCCTGACGACCTACGGCCTGCCTGACGACCTACGGCCTGCCTGACGACCTACGGCCTGCCTGACGACCTACGGCCTGCCTGACGACCTACGGCCTGCCTGACGACCTACGGCCTGCCTGACGACCTACGGCCTGCCTGACGACCTACGGCCCGCCTGACGACCTACGGCCTGCCTGACGACCTACGGCCTGCCTGACGACCTACGGCCTGCCTGACGACCTACGGCCTGCCTGACGACCTACGGCCTGCCTGACAACCTACGGCCTGCCTGACGACCTACGGCCTGCCTGACAACCTACGGCCTGCCTGACGACCTACGGCCTGCCTGATGACCTACGGCCTGCCTGACGTCATACGGCCTGCCTGACGACCTACGGCCTGGTGACCTACTACATGACAACTTAGGGCCTAATTACCTACGGCCTGACGACTTACGGCCTGATGTCTGGCAGCCTGACAAACTACGGCCTGATGTCTTACGGTCTCAAAATCTTTGCTATGACGATTAACACCTTTTAAACCTATGTCTGAATACCTAAGATCCGAAGACCTGCAACCTAAACACCTAGGGCCTGACGTCCTCTATCCAAAAATCTATGACCGGACCAAAAAAGGTCAGACGGTCTACGTCTTGAATAACTATTAGCCCTGAAGATCGCCTTAAATTTTAAGTTCTGCTACCTAACAACCTACCTTTGCCCTGACGATTTTATGGAATTGCATCTCTTAAGTTGTAAACTTTTTTTCATGATTGTTGTTATGAAAATTCAATAAACTGAACATATAGTCAAACTCAATCCACTGAACATACTGACTGGACACTCGATTTCGTTTTCTGGATTATTTTTCCAACAGTGCGCAATATCGATTTCAGAGTGCGCATCGATCGATTTTATGAAATGCTATCCCAGTCAGGAAATGCCACCCAACTTTAAAGAAAAAACAGGCAATTTCCACGACAAAAACGGGCTAAACAGGTACATTTTTCCTACAGGGCATTTTTTTTTCTCACATTTTTCAGGTTCACCACCTGCCGTCGGTATTGCGAACCTACGAAATCTGACAAAAGAAATTAGACAGGAAATGGTTGAAGTTTTGTTCTAAGTCAGTATGATCAGTGCTTAAACTATTTGGCTCGGTGACGCATATGTTCAAAAATTTTACTCATGTCACAGCACCAGTCCATTTAAGTAGAAAAAAATACCAATCGAAAAAAATAGTTCCACGATGTACCTTGCCGTGTTCGCAAATTTTTCCTGTTAAACTGTAATAAAATAGGGTGTTTGTATTTCTGCAGTTCACTCAGGATTCATGAAATGTTAACTAATCCCGCTGATAAGAATCTTGTTTGATCAGTTCCATGGTTCAAAAACATTCTTCCGCAGCACGGCAGAAGTACAATGGCATTGATTGTATTCCAAAGTAATTTTTCTCCCATGGACATGCCCTAAAATTGACGGTCGACACTTGATTTACTGGGAATTTACGGAAAAGGATAAATAATCGATTCTGTGTTGCTGTCAATTTTCCTCCGAAACCTAAACATTTGCTACAGGTGATCAATTGGTCATTTCTGTTGGTTTAGTCGATTTCGACATTCAAGTGAATTTCTTAGATATTTTCCTTTCCTAAGAAAAACGTTCGAAATAATATTCTGTCAAATTGTTTGTAGAATCATTGGAAAATTTGTTGCAGAAATCAAGTTTTACTTTCAAACTCATCGTTAAAATCACTATTGAAATATTCGATTTTTTTTTGTTTTTCGATTTGATAATCATATTTTGTTCTCAACTCAAGCCTTGCTAAGCATTGAGTTTTCAATCCAAAGCGATTTTCATTTCTTTCCGAGTTCTTTATTTTTTAACAATTGCTTTGGATTATTTGATGAGAACTCTTAACAGCCGTTGGCGTGATTCAGAATGCATTAAGCACCGCATTCATCATAATCGATGGCAATTCAATTACGAGGGTAATTTGTATGATTCGTTCAAAATATTTACCGGTAATTGTGAGCTGAATCGATGATAAACGTCACCTTTCACCCTACGACACACCAAAAAAAAAAACCTCTCAAGAAATTATTACGAGGGCGGATCAATCAATTTCCACTCAATCGAAAGTGGCCGTCTTGAGGATCAATTTCAAACATTGTCCAAAATTGTTACCAGCCAGCGAGCGTTCTAAATGATATTTTAATGATTGTCATCCACGCGTTAGGGCTTTGAAGGGTGTCACCTTTTGCTTGCCATCTAAACTTTTACCCCCGTTGCAGATTAAATACGATGTGGCTTGACACGCTCGAATAGGTTCGAATTACTCATGGTGATGCATTTTTATTTCTCTTTAATGGTTTGATATGTAAAAGTGAGATAATCATAAAAACAGAGGTGTTTGGGCATGTAGAAATGAGTGAGAAAAATATGTACTGAACATGATGTTTCATAATCTGTTTTATTGAGCTACGGACATAGCCAGACCATCATGTGCTGACCGGGATCATCTAATGGACTCATGTTGAGAGCTCAAATGTACATACGTACGTTGATTCATGAAATAGCTCGACAGTATCTTAACGTAGATGAATTCGTATCAACTAATTATCGGTAAGCCATAAAAAAATTAAGATGGTCGTTCGCACTGCAAGTTTCCGCTTGTGGAGCGAAACACATTTGCCCCAATGTGTGGTGGTGGTAGATGCAACTCAATCTTTATCTACCACTTCATAGAAGTTGGCCCGTTCTAAACAAAAATTTGGTATGTGATAATATTGCTTCTAAATAACGGGTGGCAACTGAAATTTTGGAATTTTTCAAGGCCCCGAACGAGGTCAAAGAAAAATGAGAGTGTGCATGCGTAAGCTTTTTTTCTCCTTTTTTCGCCAGTATTTTTTGTTTTGTTTATGTTTGCCTAGTTTTGCTCAAAATGCCGTCGAAATAAGAGGCGTTTCGCGAGCGCGTTGTACAGTTCTACGAACTGCACGAAAATCTCGGCAAAAAGTATTGCAAGCATTAAAAAAAGTTGGAATTATGTATGTATGTATGTAGTAAATCCACCATGGGTGTACGGATTCACCGCAGTTTTGCCAAAGTATGTTCCTCTCTGCCTTCCTTAGATATTTTATTAGCAAGACGAATTTTCAAGACAGCGTGCAACATACCCGGTAGCCATGGCTTCGTGTGAACTGTTATGTTATGTGTGTTTCGTTTAAATGTGTTGTTTTTTCTGGAAGAATGTTTCCATCACCTAAGAAACCAGCCAAAAATTTATAAAATGATTAATTTTATAAATTTACTACAGGTATTCCGGCATCCGTGTATATTAGAGTGCCCCAAATGACCCGACTTTTGAAAAAGTTATGCGCTGCAGGCTAAAATTGATCCTAGGCCTAGTACAAGATCTCATGCCAAATTTGGGCCAGATCGGATCATGGGAAGGGGTCGCTCAACGAGCCTGAAGTTTGTATGGGATTTTGAGACATTTTGTTCGGGAGAAACATGAAAAACCAGTTTTTCGTCAATAACTTTGGTTCCCATCGGCCGATTTCTTCCAAAAACGGGTTTTCTTAAAGCCTAAATTATGAAAAACATTTCATCCGAAGACTGCATATCGATAAGAGTTAAGACAAAAAAGTTATTGGACTTCCAAAATGGGCTAACTTTTTTTACGGTGGTATTCATCACTGCTAATGAGGCGTCAATAAGTTCGACCGCCCCGACTCATTTACAGTGATGAATACCATCCTTAAAAAAGTTAGCCCATTTTGGAAGCCTAATAACTTTTTTGTCTTAACACTTATCGATATGCAGTCTTCGGATGAAATGTTTTTCATAATTTAGGCTTTAAGAAAACCCGTTTTTGGAAGAAATCGGCCGACGGGAACCAAAGTTATTGACGAAAAACTGGTTTTTCATGTTTCTCCCGAACAAAATGTCTCAAAATCCCATACAAACTTCAGGCTCGTTGAGCGACCCCTTCCCGTGATCCGATCTGGCCCAAATTTGGCATGAGATCTTGTACTAGGCCTAGGATCAATTTAAGCCTACAGCGCATAACATTCCACAGGTTTTGAATTTCCCATACAAATTTGGGGCAGTCTAGTGTATATACCTGGATAGTTTTCAGATGATGGATCATTAACATATATATTTTGCAAAACAATTGTTATGAATCTTTATTTAGTTATTTAACATCTTACCATATTTCTCATCCTACTCAACTTACTCATACTCATACCATCTTACCATTTTGCTGTGGTATACTCAAAGAAAAGAATATCACCACTACCTTATTCACTCTTATTTTTCCAGCGATTGACGTCTTCACGCTTCACGTTGGCCTTACCACCTGCTCTTCAGTGTAGTTTACCTTCCCACACATCTTCATTTTCGGGCACATTATTCACCATACTTCGTGCTCAATTACTTTATTTTCATCTCATCCGTATATACAAACGTAGCGCAATCTCATTGATTTTGCTGTCTTTTCGTTTTCACGCACACCACTTACTTTAATTATTTTTACCCCGAGCGGTAAACCATTAAAATTGAGCAACAACTATGAATGCGCAGTAAAACTTGTATTAATTTCTGCTTGCCTCTCTTTCTTTTTTTGTTTTTTTTTCTCTGACGTAAGAGGCGCACGGTTACTAATTTAGCTATTCATAACCAGGCTCGATTCCAAATTTTCTTTCTTCATACACTCACATTACTACCCAAAGCCCATAAAATATCTTCAACCAAAGAGCTGCAAAAGTGGTACTCCATCCTACATCTCCGAGCTGATAGCATTTTCTTCCATTCCTGACACAATTCAAAATAGCCGCTAAGCTTTTTTCCTCTTCGTGGACATACTACAAATCAAACATATTTTATCACTTGAACCATTCGAATTCAGGCAAAGCTACGCACGTTTTCCCGCAAAACTACAACACAGTGATGCTTTCTGCTTCTATCCACCCCTTCTATTCAATGCCCCATAATTAGCACATTTACCACGGCCCCAAATAATCATCAACCATCTAGCAAGATTTTAATCCACTCACACATGGTGGCCACAACTTTCTTCTACAATACCCCTCTCCAGCTACCTCCCATGCCTTTCCATCTTCACGTTACAAGAACACAGTAACGACCGCCGAAAACAAGTAGGCCTACCGTTCAAATTTTTCATTTCAACAGCAAAACACTAACACAGATACGCGCTATAATTCTGAGCTTGCTTCCTCAGCATTTTTCCATTTAAAAGAAAATGAAACTTTTCCGCACAACGTACACGAGTCATTCTTTCAATGTTCAATAACAATTCCACATCACGAAAGCAATCTTATCATTGAAATAAACGGAGACTATTAACGGATCAAATGAATACAAAAACTGAAATGAAATCGACGTACGGACAAAGTATGAAAGACGAACTGCACGCGGCGAGAACACGACGAAGACTGCATTAAAAAAAGTTGGAATTAAGTGCCAAAAGAAGACAAGAGCCCCAGAATACACTGAGGATCAGATTTCAGGATAAAAAAAAATATTCCGGGAAATGTGTTGTTTTCACGACGGAAGTTACTTCCCTCTTTCGAAGACGCACATCTCCGGAAACGATGGGTACTACTCCAAGGATAGTTCTACAACTTCTTCGAAAATTAAATACAAATTCAAACATAAGTTTGAATAGAAAGTGATGCTGTACCTCGCCATTTTCTAGAGAGGTATTTCTAAGCCATGGTTGAAGCCGTCTTGTTTGGCTATCAATCAAGATGTGTATCAGAATGAATGCTCTGCGAAAAAGTTCCACCTCTCCGTGGTGCAGAGTGGAAACGTGTTTGCATTACCGCAGATGTACGGCCGAGAGAACTATAGCCCCCCCTCCCCCCCCCCCCTTATAAAGAACCTTGCAAACAAAATCGGACTATGAACATGGAACATCTATTGGAAACCTATTCCATTTGGTGAAGGTTCACGACGATTTAGATCACCGCAGGATGTAATTTTTCGGGGTTTCTTTTGTTGATTTTGTTGGGTGATGTTTTGAAAACATTCGCTAGTTTTACGTTTCGGTCTACTTTATTCGACCATCCTAAGAAAAAAAAGCAATTTTTTCGCCTGCTAGGGCCGTCTCTCTGCACTAGGCTGGCGGGTCGTTCAGTCACGTCAGCCCCAAACGGTTGTCTGTGAGGCATCAGAACACACCCCACAGTATCCCAGTCCTTGCTGCGCTAAGCAGGTCACTGTGGACCGTTTATTTACCTCGCAACTCGTGGGATCAACTATGAATAAAATTAATAAAAATAAAACTCGGGGGGAAGTGAGTGAGGCGCAGTAGGACGATTGTCCCAATCCGTTCGACAGGGGTAGGTTAAGTCGCTCGCCGGTTACGCATCTCGCCGAGCCGGTGAGGACGCCGGCGGAAGTTGAAGAGCATTAAGACCCCTTCGTCGGAGCCCAGCAGGCAGTCGAGAATCTCCTAAGCTCCCCGGAGCTTCAGGACCCTGAGACTTGTGGATTGTGTTAGAAAGAAGCCTAACATCCACAAGGAATTGCGGGAGAAACTCGCTAACGTGATGGCGATGTTCGTCAAGGCAAACAGAGCGGTGATGAGCCTGCTCACTGCACCAGAATGCCGGAAGAAGGCACATGAGGATGTGGTGACCCCTCTGCGGACAGATTCTATTCGGCCGAAGAAGTTTGCGCATAGACGAACAGCGAAGAGGATTTTGCCGGAAACGGCAAGCGAAAAAGAAGGTCTCTAGGAGAGTCGAGACCAGGAGCCCTGATCCGGGAGAAAAAGAGGCCGAAGAGAAAGGCCAAGTTTCCGAAGCGCCAACTGGGTGGCAGACGGTTGACCGCAAAAGGAAAAAGGCCACGAAGGCCAAAGCCAAACTCAAGTCCAAATCCAAACCCAACCGGGTCAGGAACAAGGAGGAGGCGTTGGTGGTGAAGGCACCGGAAGGTTCCTACGCCGATGTCCTCTGCCAGATGAAGACAAGCGGCTTGTGGGCCTAGGATGAGATGTCAGGAGAATCCGCCGAACACGCCATGGCAAGATGATCCTCGAACTCCGACGTGGCTCAACGGTGCAAAGCGCGGAGTAAAGTGCGCTCACCCAGGAGATAGTTGGCGAAGCTGCGGAAATCCGAGCCCTGAGCACCACGGTTACCGTCAGGGTTAAAAACTTCGAAGAGATAGCCATGGATGTTGAGGTCGAGAATCCGATGATCTGTGTAAGATCGAAACGGATCAGATTTCGGTCAGGTGGCGTTCGTGAAACTTCCGGTTGCGGTTGCGATAAAGATTATGCATGGGCCGCACATTGTAGGTGGAGATATACGGATTGTCGTAATGAAATCATGCAATGCATTTAAATACGATGAAGAATACGCATGAGCCGCACATGCAGATATAGGTCTCATGGACAGGAGCCCCGTTGTCATAGGCGGGGACCTCAACGCGTGAGCCGTATAATGGGGTAGTCCCCTTAAAAACCCCAGGGGACAGCTTCTACTGGAAGCCCTGGTAAGGCTGAACGTAGACCTGGGGAATGTAGGCGATACAAGGACCTACCACAGGAATGGGAGCGAGTCCATCATCGACGTCGGTGACTGAAGGGTAAGCGATGCGTTTACCGATTGCGATCACTTTGCGATTCGTTATCGCATGGGCACAAGTACGTATGCAGGTAGAAGAGAAACGACAACAGGAGCACGCCTCTGGAAGACAACACAATTCGACCGGAACGTCTTCGTCGAAGTGTTAAATTGGGAGCAGAACTTGGAAAACCTGTCCGCGGAAAACCTGACGAGGGTACTCGAACGCGCATGTTACACTGCCGTTACAAGGAGGGCCAAGCCGAAGGACACTCGGCAACCCGTCTACTGGTGGACGACAGAAATCGCGGACCTGCGTACTAGCTACCAATGGGCTAGGCAACATATGCAGAGCGCAAGGTCCCCGTCAGCAAGAGCGGAGCGAAGAGTACCCTACGCAATCGCGAGGTCTGCAGGGCAATCAAGGCGAGCAAAAAGGTACGATTCAGGCAACTCTGCGAGGATGTCAACGACAACCCCTGGGGCGACGCTTACAGGATTGTCATGGCCAAGACGCGGAGCGGAGGTGCGCCACAGGAATCGTGTCCGAACAAACTGCTAGAGATCGTCGACGAGCTGTTCCCACAGCACGCTCTCGATTCGGCACACGGACGGGCACAGAGGAAAGGGCCTCGAGCCAAACCAAGTGGAGCCAAGATCTCGAGTCGTTAGAGGAGAGGTCATTGGTCTCTTGTAGTGGTCTCGAACAGAGGCGGAGCGATTAGAGTCGGGCAAACCAAGCGAGCCTCGATTTACGAGTAAAGGCTGAACCTCGAGTCGTCAGAGGAGACATCTTTAGTCTTGAATCGTAACAAGAGGCAGGTTATATATGCTGGATTTTTTACTTGAAATTGGGTAAGCCGATGAGCGCTTAAGCGCGGACTTGGTCTCCCATCTCGGGAACAGCCTTCGATGCTGGTCCGGATGGGAATAATGGCCAGAGTCCCCAGGTGGACTTTATGGCCTAGGGGTACATAGTATCATGAGTCGACCAATTACACCCATGGACGCAGAGTGGCAAACTGGGGGGACGCAGTAGCTCGCTGGGCCTTGGAATGTGATTCGGAAAAAGGATTTACCACCTAAGTGATCAACTAATAAAAAAAAGTCGACAATTAGGCGCGGCTGGCAACTAACCGTCACCCAAAAACCTTCCCTAAAGTACCAGAAGTCCCTTTCAGCAGATGAATGCTGATCGCAGCGTAGCACAACATCACGAGAGTAACCCTCTCGGCAATCAGCTGTTTCCAATATTCGCTCCTGGCTAATGGTCTTTGTTCTGGCTAGTTCTTCTGTACATGTTGCCTCCTCTGGTTGGTGAACGGTCTTTACTTGCTAACAGCAAATATCTGCACCGACTGCCTTCGCTGCGCTGGTAACTCATGCTTTCCGTAAGTCTGAAGCTTGAGAGTACCCCTTTCTCTGTGTTTCTTCCAGACGTGTCTGGGCCCATAACCTGTTACCTACCTAAGGGTCCGATGCCAATTGACCGACGCATAGGGCTGTAATAGAAGATCTTCACTGCTGGCAATCCAGAGCTAGCGTTTTCACTTGCTGCCAGCCAAGGTTCTCGTAAACTGTACGATTCCGACATATATTTGTACACACTAAGATTGAATTTTTGCGCTCAGGATAATGACTCTTTGAATCACAGGGAAGTTGGTCAATTTCGAATGGGAACCCTTCCGAATCTCGTGACGCTTCACAATTCCTTCATTACGGGATGAAATTCCTACGAGTGCACAGGAACTCGAACAATCGTCCAGAAATCGGGACAGCAATCGCCTGTATCACGTAAGGCTCATCTGTCATCGCGCGTTTTTTGTTGTGTTGTATCTTTCTGTCCTTCACTATCGTGTGATGAGTGTACTGCAGCGATTATTTTCGACAGTCAGTTGTGAAAATTTTAAGTGCTGGTAATTTTCACCATCTTTCAACAGTCAGCATAGCTGTATGAAAAATGTGTCAAAATTTAAGAAATTCCTCCAAACCGGAAGGTTCCGGTATTTAAAAAAAAATAAGCTAATCAAGAAACCGACGACAAGGTCAGCGTATGTGGTCCGATCAAATAGCGGCACCTTTCATCAACAACAGCCCCAGAAATTAAAGTTGTAGTTGCGAATAACATGCGACCGGGACTAGGTTCCAGCGCAGTTAATAATATCAGTTTTGGAGAATCAGGCTGATTCGGACCTTTCCCCCCGCGTGTGATCTTGGCCAGCACCCCGGAATGCAAGGTATATGTCAGGCTCGCACGGCGCTTCGGTAAGCATGAGTGCCGTCCGGCGTTTTATTAAAAATTTCAACAATTTTTTTAAAGAGAAGGTGTTCCGCCTGTGTATTTTGTAGCGGTTATGAATGTGTGTCCACATTGGTAAATAAAACTTAAAAAATGAAAAAAAAAGTTCGAACAATTGAAAATAAATTTCAATCTTTTCGTCAAGAAATTGTGTTCTTTTTTCTAATATCGCATTGGGATAAATTTTAAAAATAAAAAATGGGAGGAAGGAAACCTAAATTGATGAAAAATCTCGGGAGAAAGCCTTTTCGAACTCACAGGAAAATTTAAACAGTCCTGCCAATTACAGGAAAACACGGATTCGAAGCTACAGGTGAATTTGACAGTTGTTTTCCTGAGCACTTTTTCTGTCCCGAGATTTGTCCTGTAATTTCAGCTGTTGAAAATACAGGAGAAAACCGTTCCGACCACAGGAGAAAAGATTAAGTGTGTAAAATGGTGGAGTGTTACTTCCGTGACCGCCAACTACAGTATATGAGGGACTGGAAACAGTGAGAGTCTCGGCAGGGGTTCCACAAGGATCGATACTTGGCCCGGTATTGTGGAACATTGTCTACGACGAACTGCTGAGACTGCTTCTCCCTACGGGAGTGAGACTTTTGGGATTCGCCGATGACGTGGTTCTCCTGGCATCGGGTCCATCAACCGAAAAGGTTCAGCTACTCGCCACAGTAGCTATCGAGAAGGTGGAAAGTTGGATGCGCTCCAAGAGCTTACGTCTGGCTCACCACAAGACCGAGATGGTGCTGATCACCAACCTGATCTCAGCACAATCAGGGACGATTGCAGTTGGACCGTGCGCAATCGAGTCCAAGCTTGCAATTAAATAACTGGGGGTGATGGTCCACGACTGGCTGAGCTTTACGGCCCACGTCAACTACGCCTGTAAAAGAGCGGCAATGGCGACAGCAGCCCTCTCACGGACCATGTCGAACAACTCGGCGATCCGCTGCAGCAGAAGGAGGGTCCTGGCGAATGTGACCTCGTCCATTCTACAGTACGGAGTGGCAGCCTGGAAGGACCAGACACGACAGCCGACAACATCGTGCGGAGGATGTGTGAGGATGCCAATACTTGGTGCGTGGTCAGCGATGGGTTCAACCGGATCTTGACTGCCTTGCAGAGGAGTTGGAACCAGCACCAGTCCGCAACCGGTGTAGGGATAGCACCTGAGTAAAGCATACATAGATAAGACTCTACCTTCTGCGTATGCCAAGCTGCTAGGTACGTTGCGCGTCTGTGTGTAGGATACCTCCAACGTTACCGCCGTGGAGTATCCGAGTCGAACGCGCCCTCTGCGACGGAGGCTGTGGGGATAAGATATGACCTTCTCCGCAGTCGAACTCGTAGGGAAGAGTATTCACGTCGCGGAGTACTCTCGGGTAGAGTGGTCTCACGTCGCCGTCGGATGAGCCACTCAAGTCGGGTAGGATGACATCACCGTCGGGATTAATCTGAGTCGCAAGCGCTTATTACCCGTACGTGTGCTGTGACAGGCGCGAGTCTAGAATAAGCTGCTCTCGATTCAGCACACGGCGTGCAAAAATCCTAGGGTTGCCAGCCAAAAAGGGAGGAGGAAGACCGGACCACGGTCGGAGTAGAATGCTCTTTCGGCGAGGGGCATTCGAGTAGTGTGCGTCCGATCCTAGCAGTAAAGCATACAAAGATAAGACTTTACCTTCTGCGTATGCCGAGCTGTTAGGTACGTCGCGAACGTTGTGTCTACCGCCGCGGAGTATCTGAGTAAAACGCACTCCCTACGAGGGAGGCTGTGGGGATAAGAGATGATCTTCTTCGTAGTCGAACTCGTAGGGGGAAGAGTATTTGCGCCGCGAAATACTCTCGGGTCTCGGGACTTCACGTCGTCGGCGGGTGAGTCACCTGAGTCGGTGTAGGATGAATTCTTCGCCGGGAATCATCCGAGTAGTCTTTCGTAAAGCCCCGGACGTGTGCTGTAACAGGCGCGTGTCCAGGATAAGCTGCTCTCGATTCGGCACACGGACGGGCAAAGAAGAGAGGGCCTCGAGCCAAGCCAGGCGGAGCCAAGCCAGGCGGAGCCAAGATCTCGAGTCGTTAGAGAGAGGTCATTGGTCTCTTGCAGTGGTCTCGAACAGAGGCGGAGCGCACGATTTTCGTGGGAACCAAGCTAGTCTCGAGTTGCGAGTAAAGGCCGGATCTCGAGTCGTTAGAGGAGAGGTCCTTAGTCTTGAATCGTAACAAGATGCAGGGTATATATGCTGGAGTTTGACTCGAACTAGAGTTGCCGATGAGCGCTTAAGAGCGGACTTGGTCTCTCATCTCGGGCATAGCCTTCGTTGCAGGTCCGGGTGAGAATTATGGCCAGAGGCCCCAGCTGGACTTTATGGCGTAGGGGTATTTAGTATCATGAGTCGTCCAATTGCACCCATGGACCCAGAGTAGCATACTGGGGGGACACGGTCGGTTGTCGTGCCTTGGAATGCAATCCGTAAAAAAAAATTTACCACCTGGGTGATCAACTAATAAAAAAAAAAACTAACTGTTCAAGGTTTTTAGATATTTACGTTATTATGCATCGGATCGGGGTTGAAAATTCCACATCAGGAAGGACAATAAAATGGATGTAAAAATTAGCACACGGGGTTTTTTTTAGGTAAGACATACCGATCCTTATTGTAGAATGGAGAGTTTAAAGATAATGCATAGAATCGATGAGGAAAATTTGTGCACAGTTATTTATTGGGATTTGTGGGTATACAATTTTGGATAGTCATGCAACGAAAAAGTACCATTCTCACGAACCAGAACAGTTTTTGCGACATTTTTGTGGAAATTATACGGGTAAACGTACGAATTGAAAAACGAGGTTTAGAAAGAAACAGATACGTTGTGGATGTAGTGGTTTTCCAAATCTTTGATAAGAATACTCTTACCGAATGATCATTTTTTAATTCAGTGTAAAGAATACTATAGTTTGTTTGAAAACATAATCTTATTATTTTATTGCATTTTTACAATTACTTGCGAAACGAAGTTTGTACGGGATCAGCTAGTTCTTAGTATAAAGATGACATTTTATTCTCTAACTCAATTCAAATTATAGAAGAAGTACGGATTTCGGTATTTGAAATCTACAACGAAGATATGATAATATAATAAAAAGAATTCTACTAGTAATGTCGAGAAAGCAAATAAAAAAATTTACTGACAATGAATACAAAACATAAAAATTACTATTTTAAGAATCTTTTCAGCTAGATCTTAAATGTCGATGTACAAACATAAAATTTACCTTTAAACCATTCTATCAATTTTCGATTTTCAAAACAAGAGTTCTGGTTGGCAATCTATTGAATAATTAAATTAATTGGATTTAAAACTCCTAAGAGCTCGAGAAATCCAATATTGAAATCAAATATTTTAACAATCTGTTTTAAATTTCAATAATCTAATTCAAAAAGTAACTTTATTGGCTTCCAGATTTATTTTTCATTTCAATTCCAACTGTGTAATTCCATCTGAAATTTTCAAATGGAACTTTTTCAGTTAGAGCAATCAAGGTGTATATAACATGAAATAAATTAAACCATTGGAAAATAATTGGAGAACTCTCACCAATTTTATTAAATTGAGAATAGGGGAGATGAGGGCATAACGAGCACCCGAGGCATAATGAGAAGTCCATTTTTCTACATAAGTACGTATTTTCTTAAACAAATTTTCATGAGGACTTGTTTCGTACCACCTATAGTATTAATTTTTCACCAAAAAAGAAATATCCTTTTCATATTTACAGAAATATTAAATAATAACCAGCAAGGTTCTCAAGTGACGAAAATATTATAATTTTTGAGCACCACGAAATAAGCTTTTATGACCTTTAAATCATCTTGATCTGAAATGTACGCACTGCAACATGATCTACACATTGTTTATCAATTTTCACCATCATAAAATTTTTGATTTTTCACTTTAATCAATTGTAAAACGCGTTTTTACTTTAATTTGTTCACTAGAGGCGAACAGAGCACTTTCAATGAAGGCATATTGAGCATTTTCTGCCGGGGAATCTAGCAGTGAATTCGACTCGATGAAGTCAATTGAGTAATAGAGCTACAGCTTAGCTTGTATCGTCTGACGATTTGGCCTATTGGTTAGATGTCGGAGAGGTAATCAGTAGACTCGAGTTCGATTCCTGTTCGAGGGGATTTTTTTTTGCACAAACCATTCATGATTGATTTTTTTTATTGTTACATTATACGGCTAATAGCATCAAAGCATCATCCGTCAAACAAAACACCAGAAACATAATGTATGAACATGTGTTAATTCTTTGAATTCTACAAACAGACCTAGATTATTTTGTTTTTGCTTTGTTTGATGAATCTACGCCTCACCGTTTAGTGCAATCATGATCATAAATGATAAAAGAAGAAAAAAAATCACCTCCACCAGGAATCGAACTCGAGCCTACTGATTATCTCTCCGACATCTAACCAATAGGCCAAATCGTCAGACGATACAAGTTGAGCTGTAGCTCTATTACTCAATTGACTTCATCGAGTCGAATTCGCTGCTAGATTCCCCGGCAGAAAATGCTCATTATGCCTTCATTAATGGTGCTCATACTGCCTCGGGGGGTTTCTCATTATGCCTCTACAGTGACTGGTTTTCAGCTTTCGGCAAAATTTTTTAAAATGCATCTTTAAACGTTTTTATCTACTTTTTCAAGTTTCATCCAATTAGACAATAGACTATTTGAGTGTCGGAACACGAATCAATGATGTAATGCACATATTACAGCTGTTCTCTATGGTTAAATAAGCATTTTCCTTAAGGTGCCCATTATGCCCTCATCTCCCCTAATAGTTTTTTTTTTATAAATAGGAACCCTCTAGTTTGTAGATAAATATTATCACACTGAACTAATTCTGGCAGCCTAGAAACCCTACAATTCGACTGGGAAAAAAGTATATTTCTCGAAGCTTATACGGAGTGATAAGGGACATCCTAATCTTGGCTAAGAAAAACCTTGCATACATAATCGGATTCGAAAAGCAAAACTGATAACGGTCCATTCGAACCTTCATTCGAGTCGGTTATTTGTCGCTTTGGTCGCAGCGAAACATTCGCGTAGCGTTTATCACCTTGTATCGGGTCCAATCTCATACACCACACCTGTATTTATGACCGATGTTTGTTGTGTTGTTTACTTTTCGGCCCGTCATGGTCAATCGACGTGTAAAAGTGACGTCGGAAAGTCAGCCGCGGCGCGAAGGATAATCATCTTACGGTATTCATGCCATTTTCGAAGAAACTGCCGCTGATAAGGTTCCCTCTTTTTATGGGCTTATAATTTTCGTTGTTTCTGTAAATGAATCAGAACAATTCAGCCAACGGCAGCACGCGATTTTTGCACGTCATGATTTTGGCGTCAGGAAATAGATTCTCAACCTCAAGTTCGATCACACCTGTGCCTGGAGCTGTTTTTGGTCAGAAGCCATCAGAGGATGTGAGTCATGAAAAGCAAAGATATGATTCTCAGTCAAGGTCTTATCATTTGGCTTACTAATCAGCGACAAACAACCGGAGTGGGTTATTAGTACTTTACAACTGTGACGAAGCGAAATGAAAGCTACTATCGAATCAATATACTACAGAACAACAATAATTTCGAGATAAAATGCACTAGCAAGCACGTGAAAACCTCGTGCGAAGACAATTTATCTCATACACTTATCCATTGGGTTTGAATCAATAGTACTTCAATAGATGGGTAATACAATTTCACACAAAAAATACTAATCACTCCTCATTAAATAGGAAACATTTCAACTAAAACTAATTTTCAAACTAATTCGGATTCCCAGCTCAATATCATGGAGATGAAGGATTCATGATAAAATGTATGCCATTTTTCTAACAGACTTTTAAGTATCAGACGTTGAATACAGGAGTAAATGGAACCAAAATGTGATCGAATTTGATTGCTGCCAAAAGCTACAAGTAACATTAAATCCTATCAGAAATTATAACTTAAGTCGTTCAGAATGATGTTGCGAATCGCAATTCCAACTGTGTAGTGAAAAGTTCGTATAAAATGTCGTCTGAAGTCAGTTTAAATCGTATATACATAAAAGAAAGTCCACCATAATTAAAAATTTTGAAGTGATTTTGTTCCAGCGCGGTCTCCAAGTGAGAAAATCATCGCAATATTCTCTCTGCAACCAGATGACTGAAAATCAGATGGGAATTAAGTATTATTGACCAATGAGAGGAATGGAAAATATTGTCGCTGGCAACGATTTGAAGACTATGATAGACGTTTTAGAAAGAAATGAAATTTATGTATGTATATTGCCTCCACTTTTGTAGGTAAATGCTCTTTTTTCAACATTCATACGATCATTCTATAATGTTTATGAAACGTATATAAAAACAGCATAAAAATATAGCTACGAGAATGTTTGCTTGGAAGGCATGGCGACATTTTCATAATTGTTGGTCTTCATTTTAAAGGATGGGATTTTGGGGGATGGGATGAATCATCCTATTGGATGAAAATCTTCGAAAAAACTCATGGTTTTCCTCAAAACTTGAAGATCATGTTGAAGACTTTATCAGATAGTGGGTAAAATCAATTTTTGGGTTTTTTAAACATTAACTTTGAATATGGTTTAGAACCTAAAGGGTCAAACAATTGAAGTGCTTCATTGGAACTTATAGGTTGTTTGATCAAAACAAAAACTTTTTTTTGAAACTTAATCAATTTTACTTCAAAAACAAAAAATATTTTCAAAATGCATTCACGGAGAAAAAAACTACTGTTGTTCTAGTTATTTCAGCTGATTAGACCAATCATTAAAGCAAAGTTGAGTTTTTCACATCCAACTATAAATATAACAGACTTAACTACAAACTGATGATTGACCTTACGCAATCAACTATGAATAAAATAGACTCAACTTAATTTGTATGATTGATTTTGTGCATTAAACTATTAATATAATAGATTCAACTATTCATTTCTGGTTAACCTTTCACATTTAACTATAAATATGATAAATTCTACTGTAATAGTATAATTAATTCAACTGTTAATATGATAGATTAAACTACATATGTATGTATGGTTGCTTTTTGGCATTCAAGTAAATTCTTGGTTGACCTCTCACATTCAACTATCACACACAAATACACGGACATCGACAGAACTCGAACACAAACACATACAGGATCTCAATGAAATTTGATGTTCCCTCGAAAAGATTCCTTTTTCTTATATCTAAGCGTACATCTTTCGTGGATATGATGGCTAGCATCATACAAAGGCTAATACCACCAACCCACAGAAAGTGTACTATGTTAGCCGTGAGTGGGATTCGATCTCATACCCGCTGGCTTAAAGACTTGAAGGCTACCCTCTAAGCCACGGACTGCTATAAATATAATAGATTCACTGTAATGATATAATTGATTAAACTGTGAATATGATTGATTCAACAACAAATGTATGATTGATTTTAGGCATGAAAATAAAGTTTTGTAAATTCAACTATATAATTATGATTGATTCAAATATCACACTTTGAATAATTACTTCACATCCAAACACTACATGAACATAAATATATATATATATAATATATATAGCTATAGCTAGTGTGCCCTCTGCAGAAGACAGCTTGTGTTTACCAATGTTAAAAAAAAAGAGATAATTAGCAAAACAGGTATACATGAATAGCACATTTACTTGTTCAAATAAAATTGTGACCAAATTTATCCTCCCTTCAGGTTAATTCTAGCCAAATGCAGCAGCAACTAAATTGCAAGCGAAGGAAACGATGCCACTGGATGAATCGGTAGTGGACATCCCGGTTGGGTGGCGCCGATTTGCGTTTAATCGGGAAGCAGAAATGGCTGGAGAGTGCCAAACTAATTAATGTGCTGACCGTTAACCCAAACAAAGGATTATCGTATTATTATCATATTATTGAAAACATAATCATTTTTTTTGCTTACAAATTAACAAAATATGTATAAAACCAATATGAAAATTTTTAAAAAGCAAGAAAACTACAAAAAAACTTTAAAATATAGTTGAACGCTTACAACTAATCATAGAAGTATAATTGATTAAATCATATTAATAGTTAATCCATCGATAGCTATATAGTTGAATCAACAATATATTTAGCATAGCATAGCATAGCATAGCATAGCATTGGGTGACTACACACATCTTGCATTGGCTGATACACTAGGTACAACTCATAATTAAAATCAACACAAGATGCCAAAATGAGTATCTGGATACAACACTCATTTCAAGTGTTGATTTTAAAGATAAGTGTGGTAACTTAATGCACACCGCGACAAGTCAATGTAATCATAATGGGGATATTCTGATACAACGAAATGAACTTTTCAGGTGCAGGGAACCCATGCGACCCAGGGTGTTGTATTCAGAAAGGTAGGGGAAGGAATTTTTTATGGGAAATCCTATTTGGCAAATAGGATGAATAAACAAAAATATAATCAAATATGATTTAGAAATAATTCTCAAATATAAACGATCTCACCAAACTCCAGTGATAAGGTTTCCACCGATGATGTCTTCCAATTTTTCCTGGTTCTGGTGATCTTGAAACTGGTTGAATTCAAATATTTGAGACATCACTAATCGGTCCTTCGTATTTTTTTATTCACGAGAAAAAAACATCAGATGCAAATGTAACCTCACAAGCAACCATAAAGTTCTTTCGAATGCTTCTTCAATACAACATTGCTTCTTTACTGATTGCTTAATTTGCGGCCAAAGGATTTCACAACTTTTTTGTTTAGCAAAACATTTTGCCAGTTAAACAGAACCGTACTTTGTGGGTTTTCCTATAACTTCACATATTCTTTCTTCTTGAATAGAATTTTGTAATTACTCCTAACAATTTCCATAAACAAACTACATCGAACGATTCTTTCGGCAGCTCACGAACGGCTACTGTGCATGTTCCACCCGTGCAACTTTCTGAAAAACACTTAATTGGCACATTTTAAACTATCCCTAGTTGAATTAGTTTTTAAAATCCTCGAAATTATTAGGTTTTTCTTAAAATTTTTATAAATTTTTTTCCGCACGAAAACAAAACACTTGCTGACGTTTCAGGACACGCCTACTCTCTCAGTTGAATCAACAATATATTTAGTTGAATAAAAACATAAATCAGTATTATGAAATTAAGTTGCGGCTTTTTCGGTGAGGATTAAAAAGTTGAAATGAAAGACGAATAGAAGATCAGAAGAATATTCTAAGGTGAGCATTTGCTCTTCGCTCTTTTCAGAACCTTAGAATTTTCTTCTGATCTTCTATCCGTCTTTCATTTAAACTTTTTAACCCTCACCGATAAAGCCGCAACTTAAATCGTATTCGTTTTCACCACCCGAAAGTGTTGCACCATCCACGCTGAAAACGAGCATGAATCGAGTTTTGCTCTCACCTTTGTTGGTGTGCGTGAATTGGCAGTGTCAGCAGAAAATATCAAGCTGTCAAAAATCAATTGTTTTCGTTTGATTTCAGTCCGCATGTTTCCTGATCATCCGAAAAACGATCTTGGTTTCGAAGTAAGTAGGTAATTGTAATTGTGAATCAGAAAGTGGGAAAATGGACAGCACCATCAATATTGCGGAGTACGACCTCGTCCTAGATGCAGCGGGCGGAATCGAATCCGGAATACCGGAACTTGTGTGCTTCTGAGGAATAAAATAGGTAAGTTTCGTTACATTTTAGGTTAGAAATTAACTAGCTGATTTTACGGAGCCTTGCGCGGGATCAATACAATATGAATCGAAATGAGTCGTTACACTTTTCGAACACATCAAAAGGATCTACCTCCATATATGGCGAATCGAGAAAAGCGCGTTTGAAAAAAAAAATTGTTTAAATCGCTCATTAAAAATCGCATGGAATGTTTGTGTTTTATGAAAGACAAACAATTTTTAGAAACATCCCCTAAATGGAGGAATATTAATTTTCATGAAAAAACAATGCGCTATCGTAGATAGAACCTAGCTCGTTTTTTTCTTTAAAAATGTACCAAAGAAAGGTAAACATCTGGTTTTTCCAGGGACCTTTGAATGGCCAGCTCCATTGTTTTCAGTGAAAAACTGCGATTCTGAATATTGTTGCACAATATTCTCCGCTGTGCTTTTCCTATTTCGGAAATGTCGTCGGAACTGTAAAAATCATCGTTAATGAAGTAACATAATGATTAAATTTGGTATTATGTATAATTTGAACAATATTCCCATACATAACTCTTCATCCGAATAATTGTCAACAACTTCAGCGACGAAATTCAAGACCCGCCTTTTCTTTTCTCTTGGCGGTTCACTCAAAACGCTCAGCAATTCCGATGCCATAAAATGTACATCAGCAACTAATTGTCATTTTGGCCATTTTGCAACTATGGCCATTGATTGAAGCATGAATTAGAGGAGATTACAGCGAAAAAAGCAAGACCAAATTCTTCACTCTGCGGGCTAACAAAGGGTATTGTTGGTTTTTCTTCTGCCTTCTGATTCAGAAGATCAGGAACAATATCAGAATCCGATAAAACAGGGATGAAGAGACATGCCGGTATCGATTTTTTAAAAAGAGCGTGTGTTCCAAATAAAAAATCTTGACAAATTTATAAAAAAAAATGTTTGTCTCAATTTATTTGCTTCAAAGATATTCCCCATTCATTTCGTTTATATCTTGACTGTGATACAATAATGGTAAGCTTATAAATTCATGTTATTTTGGATAAATATTTTTTCTTTCCAACTATATTCGATTGATTTTTAAGAAAAAAAAAACTATGTATTTATTTTGTACCTTAATTACCTAGAACTCTTTTAATAAAGACTCTCATTGATATAACTGAAAAATCGGCTAATTCTGGGCGGTGTACGTTAGCTGCTGCTGGACTGGAGTTTCCCCAGCTTGACGGTTCCGATATTTTGTCTTCAGGGTAACGCTTATTCGTCGCAAATCTCATCTTCGTTCGAGTATTTCCGCGTCAGATTACAAAAAAAAACTTGGAAGTCAAAACGGCAAACTCGGATCGCGGAAGTCGGGAGAAAGAATTTTGATTACAGACCGAAACGAACGAAATTCAAGCCCCCAATGCGGATGCACTCTCGAACTACCTTTTTTGAAGGACAACGGGTTGGAATCCGGGACTTGGCACAACCGAGCATCGTCACCCTGAAGCACTTCTTTCACGATTTTCACGCACTTGGAGCTGGCTTGTTGCAGAGTAGCTTGAGGCAACTTACCGCTTCTTGCTGCGCAAGACCAGCTTATGGGACACGCTCGAGCAAGAGAACTCTTCGGTTTGGGCGATTCCGCCAGATCTTTGGGTTGGACTTTTTGCACTCGGATTCGCTGCTCTTCTTCGGCATCGCCTGGAACCGATTGCAGCAAGCCTTCTGGGCACATTCTTCTTGGGAACGTTCGATCCGCACCCTCCATTTTTCCGTTCTTCGGGATAAAGATAAAAAAAACAATGTGGAAATAGCTCGAACTTGCGGTAAATAAACCAGACCAGCTGATATTTGTTTACATCGGGAAGCACGTCCTGTCAAAGTTCATGATAGTATTGGTGAGAGCACAAGCAACACCAAATATTTTCAGAGTGTTCCACCGTCCACATTATGGTGCACTACCAGTGGACTACTCATCGTGAAAACGAGCATGAAAACAGCAAAAAGTGCACTACCGGTAGTGCACCGGTGGACTACCAAACGAAAACGAATTCTCTATTAATTTCATAAAACAAATTGACGATGATTTCTCTTCTTAAAAATAATAAATCAGTATATATCGCTGAATTTATTATATTCGTGGTTGAGTCAATCATACAATTGTAGTTGAAGCTATCATATTTATAGTTGAATTCATTGATTTGTTTAAATATAGTAGAATATTTAATAAATATCGTTAGTCGAGAATCAATCATAAATATGATTGAATATAAGCAAAATAATAAAACTATACATTTTTCTCCATGTTCGATTGTTATTGCTTGAGCTTACCCATTCGCTGCGGAAGCTCGAGGTACATGTCTAACGAGGCCCTCAGAGCTTTATGCGACATTTTTTCCAGGATTCAGCTAGATGGCGCTTCATGTTTTGTATAGCATACTTCAGCCTTCAATAGCCTCGATAAACAGCCAAGTTCTTAAGGTTCATCTCAGGTTAACTCACCGGCTACTCCGAGCTCGAAATGGATACTAAACAATATTTTTCCAGTTTAAAATAAAGTTTTGTTCCCTTTGTGAGCCAGTGCGAAGTTCTGCCCCGTTTCGATCCTTATACGATCTTCTTCAGAGAAAGAACATAAGCCGTAAACATCATAAATTTCTCTTGAAAGATACAACTGCTCACCGACAAGACTTGAACTGCCAATTTCCGCTTCAGTACTACGGCGGCGCGTTAGCCAATCAATTGACGAAATAGGCTTCATCATGCGTACATGTCGAGCTCCATCAGTCAACTATATCGATACGTGTTCTTTGCCTTCTATTGATCTCTCTGTTGTTTCTCTATCACCACCAGCGATGCCACCTCCGCCGTAGAGTCACGCGAGCTCGTTCACCTGCACGCCGCCAAAGGAGGTTCTTAACACTCCTCGCTCGAATACTCTGAATGTTCGCAATATCAATATCTCGTGCCCTTAGTGGACAACCGGTCTTATGAGCATTGTGTACAGGTCACAGTTTTTGCGATGGCTAATTCTTCTCGACCACAGTTTTTTGTGGAGGCCATAGTAGGAACGACTTCAGCTGATCATTTTCCACCAGATCTCTCGGCTGATGTCATTGTCTGCGGCCACCAGCGAGCCCAGATATACGAAGTCTTCGAATATCTCAAGCTAGTCACCTTCGATCGTGATCACAGGCCAGCTTATACTTCGGCTTGGACGTATTAATCATTCATACAATCTTTCCTGTTCGCGTTCCAGTTTGCGGTAGATCGGCAAAGCAAATAAGTTGACTGGACTGTTGAAAATCGTGGCCCGCATTTCGCCCACCGATCGTCGAATAAAACTTTCTAGCGCCACGTTGAACATCATGCAGGAAGGATCATCGCCTTGTCAAAGCCCCCTGCATGATTCGAATGAACTTGACAATTCACCCGAAATCTGATCAGTCTGGTCAGCTTTTCGGGCAAGCCGTTCTCCTCCATGATTTTCCATAGCCCGTCACGGTCGATCGTATCGTATGCGGCTTTGAATCAATGAATGGATGGTACGTAGGGATTTGGTGATCTCGGCATTTTTGAAGGATTTGCCGCAGTATGAAGATCTGGTCCGTCGTAGACCGTCTCTCTATAAAGTCGGCCTGATGACTTCCCACGAATCTGTTTGCTTGTAGTGTTAGGCGGTAGATTAGGATTCGAGACATCACTTTGTAGGCGGCATTGAGGATCGCTGGGTACTTCTCACAGTCCAATTTGTCGCCCTTCTTTGTAGATGAGGCATATTACCCCCTCCTGTGGTAGCTGTTCTGTTTCCCATTTTGATGAGTTCAGCTGCGATGCCATCCTTCACAGCCGATTTGTTGTGCATGTGTGCCGTTCAGGTGTTCATCGAAGTGCCGTCCTTATCCCGGCACATTTCGGCTTGCGACACGAGGCCTTTGCGGGATGCGTTGAGCTTCTAATAGAACTTTCGTGTTTCCTGGGCATGATGCAGCTGCTTCTGGTCCTCCTCCTCCATGCGGCGCATTTTCTTATGAAAAATTCGAAGTTGCTGCATCTTCCGCTGACGGTAATTTTCCACGTTCCGACAAGTGCTTCTTTGGACTACTGTCGCCCGCATGTCGTTCTTTTCGTCCATCATCCTCCTACATTCCTACATAACTCAGGTTACTTCAGTTGTGCGATATTTAACCGAAGCGGGCATCGGTTTTGTATGTTGTTCGCTACGGAGAGTTTTGGGCGCATCTGGTCTGACTCGAAGTTGGCGCCTAGACAGGATCTAATGTCAATGATGTCTGAGAAGTGCCGGCTGTCTATCACAACGTGGTCGATCTATGATTGTGTTTGGTGCGGTGATCTCCAGGTGTTCTTGTGTGGGAGGCTGCGCTGGAAAAAGGCACTACGTACGGTCATTCGTTCGGAGGCGGTGAAATCTGATGGTTCAATATCAATGAGTTTTAGTAAAGATAATTTAAGCATAGTTTGAGTAATCGGTGTGTATACTGTGTATTGATGACCTTGGTCAATGAATATAAATAAATAACTAAGAAATATTAGAAAAAAATCAATTGGAGTTTTTCTTAGATGATTCCAACCTCTTGTTTCGAATTATTGCTTTCTTTGAACCCACTCCTCAAATTCGTCATGCTTTATTGTCTCAAATGAATCATTCAATCGTGCAAAAAAGAAAACAAAACGCAGGAAGGTCACTCAAAACTGAAATACCTCCCCTTTCTCTGCATGGAAACTACGCGGATCACCTTTTTTTTCTCGCACTATCATTCCAACACCCCACAGTCATGTCGATAAGATTCCTCACACACACACCGGACGGACAAGTACGATCATGTTCCATCGGGCTTCCGAAACGGATGATTGGCCTGGCATGGCTCTCTGTCGTGCGGCGCGCTGCCTGTTCGCAAAACTGTTTACGGACATTGAAACGAGCACGTATTACTCGTCTTTGGTATGTCCCGCCCGCCGAATACCGGTTTTGGTGACCCAGAGACCAACTGGTCCACCAAACTATCATCAACAACATCGGCGCAAAATCAACTAGCCAGCAGCAGCATCATCATCGTCTGACAGTGGCAATGGAAGGTCTCGCCCAATAAAACAGGACATGAATCACGTAACTCCTCAAACTATACAAAGTTGGACCGACTAAGCTATTTAAGCCCCAACGACTCCATGCGCGCTGAAGAAAAGTAAAGAAAACTAAAGAAAAAACAGCAGGCCGCACTCCGAAAGCAAGCGCGCATCTCTTTCGCTCGGCCTCAGCTCAACTCAGCTCGGCTCAACTCTACCGAAACCTGATTCAACAGGTTATAAACATTATATAAAGATCGACCCAGATCCGGCGTGAAAATATGCCGCGCGATGTTAATTTCTTCTGTTTTTCAATGGCGATCGTTTACGGCGAGTTTTGGTGGATGGTTATCCGTGTGGTGGGTTGAAGGTAGGTTTTTCTGTCTTTGTTTTTTTTGTTTTTTAACGCATAAGTCAAACTACGCGGCTTGATGGTGCTGAATACTGGCATGAAAATTCTTGGTATACCGAAATTTTCCTTAAAAATGAGCTTCCCCCTGTTGAATATTATACTACGATAAGGCAATATGAAAATATTTCCTAATGACGAATTTATATTTGCAATCAATATTTGTAATGCAGGCATACTTTTACCTGATAGATGAGTCAAAATAGTTACCTACTTGCAACGTATGATGAAATTCAATCTCACCCTTAGTTTATGCAAAAGGTTTTTAAATTCCACAAGTCGAATGCTGCGATGAAACACAACTAGTTATATGCATTTGTCCAGAATAGAAACGTGTTTACCCTCTTATTATTGAAAATTAATGATTAATATCTTTTCCATAATTCACTCTAAATGTCCCGCTATTTTCTCACGAGTATTTCAAAAATGTTTTTTAAACGAACACACACAAAGGATCGCTGTAAAACTTCATGTTTCTATAAAGATATCTTTTTTTCCTTAACTTTAAGCGAACATCTTCCGAAGTTATGATAGCTAGCATTATACAAATGCTTAGAACACCAGACCACAGAAAATGTACTGTCTATGCCATGATCGGGATTCGATCTCATAAACATTGGCGTAGATGAGTTGAACTCTAACCACTACGCCAAAGTCACAGTTCTTAAGCATTTTTGATAGCTTTAATAAAAAAGCCTTCATTTTAAATCATCTCATCATCACTAATCGTGCCGAAAGTTTAACACAGCAAAAAAAACTTAATTCTTTAAAACACTGATATTGAAAGCGTTTATCGTTACAGAACGTCGAACGCGATTTATAAATGTAAATTTATAAATTGAAAAAAGTTGAATCCATAAAAGCACTGAATTCTAATAACACAAATATTACATGACACGAAAAACGATTATTTGATAAAAATTTCTTTAAACTTCACGACATGGAATGTTTCAAGGACATTGATTTTTAATGGAAGATTTTCGAGAAGTAGGGATGCGGTTCTGAATGCGGCTCCACGTTACGCAACTTTGGATCCGGTACTTTGGATAAGAAAATTAAAGTTTTAATGTGACTCCTAGTAACAACAAATGGTGAGATTAACATTTTTTGCCACCTAATAAAATGAACTTTATTAATTTAAGAAAGTTTTTTTTTTTATCAAGAGATGAGAAAGTTTCATTATTGAATCATCATTTTCATTTTAAATTTTACAAAAATTTTTTTTACACATTGCAAAATTTTACGGGTAATGAATGAACTAGCTCCAAAACTTACGTCATATATGATGGTTCTTTAAATTTATATCACATGTGATGTGATTTTACAGATTTTTTCGTACTGTGTATGATTTTATGTTACTTTTTTCGAAAACAACGTAAAAAATTTACATCAATCAATTTTTTCAAAGCATCTTTATACCAGAAATTTTTTTTCATAGCTGGTTTTGGTTCCCTGGTTCACAATTTCCTGCAATTTGAATTGCAAAAAATAACAAAATAAAATAATATCTGCCAGTGCACAATGGGGAACAAAGTAAAGAAACCGCGAAGAAATTCAATATCTTCCCTCTTAAACAAAACAAATCTATGAAAAAGTACTTTCCTTCAGTGATAATTTCCAGAGAAGCGATTGGACATAGTTTCAGACGCCGCACGAACTTACAAACGGAGCTATAGTACCGTTTTTACCCATAATTCCCCTATATTTTGTAAACAATCCAGAAAAAACCTATTAAGACTTGAAAACTTTGAACAAAAATAAACTTATCTTGTGTAATTTTTCCTGAAAAATCGAATGGAGGCTGTTTTAGCTACCGCACGCTTCGGAAAATGGAACTATGGCTGTTTTACCCTCAACTCCCTACAAAATTTTCAACCAAATGAGAAGAAATTGAATGGAGGCGGTTGGAGTGACCGCACGCTTCAGATAATAAAGTTATGGCTGTTTTACCCTAAGTTCCTTGACATTTTTCATATAGTTAAGAAAACACCTCTTCAGACTTGATTTTTTTTTAACCAAATGGGACTTATCTTGTGTGATTTTTTTCGATGAGTCCAATGAAGGCTGTTTGAGCCAACGCACGCTTCGGAAAATGAAGTTATGGCTGTTTTCATTCTCAATTCCCCTACATTATTCAATTATTTCAGAAAAAAGCATGCTCGAACATGAACAAATTTGAATCAAATGGGGCTTATCTTGTGTTATTTTTTCCGAGAAATTCAACGAAGCCTATTTGAGCCACCGCACGGATTGTAAACAGAAGTTATGGCTGTTTTACCCTCAATTTTCCAACATTTTTCAAATATTTCAGAAAAAGCATGTTCGGATACGTTTCATTTGGTTCAAAATTTTCAAGTCCGAGCATACTTTTTTCTTAATTAATTGAAAAATGTAGGAGAATTGAGAGTAAAAACAGCCATGACTCCATTTTTTGAAGCGAGCGGTGGCTCAAACAGCCTTCATTCTATTTTTCTGGAAAAATTGCTTAAGATATGTATTAGTTAGTTCAAAATGCGCATATCCGAACATGCTTTTTCTGACTATTTGAAAAATGTAAGGGAACTGAGGGAAAAACAGCCATAGCTCCTGTTTACAACGCGTGCGGTGACTCAAACAGACTTCGTTGCATTCCTCGAAAAAAATCACACAAGATTCAAACCATTTGGTTAAAAAAATTCAAGTCCGAACATGCTTTTCCTGAAATATTTGAAAAATTTTTTTTTGTAGAGAAATGAATCCAACTTAGATGAAATTTCAGGGACTAGATAAGGGAAAATTGATGTTGAAAAACATGCGAAAAAAATTCGCCTTGTCTCCCGGTGAGACTTGAACCCACATCTTGCGCCTCTCCGGGGCCCATGTATTAACATTCTACTACAGGAGACCAGCCTGGCGTATGAATATTATACTGGTTGAGTGTCGATGTCTATCGGAATGAAGGGAATAGTTCTCCCATGTGATCATAATCATTTTTCCTGGTCTATTTCTATTCCCATCTTTTCATCTTACGGTAGTTGGACTCAAATTTGGATATTTTAGGCACGGCAAGATTTGCATTGCCTTCTCATATACTGCACGGGTTGTCAGTTATGATGAGAAATGATGCGTTTGCCGTATTTGGATATCCAACCAAATTCGGTGTTTGGCACCGCCTTATTTTCTATTTTTAAACTGTGACCCAAAGATGGGTCTTGACTCAAACATTCAGTCAGCGAAACTTTTTTTTGAAGAGAAATGAATCCAACTTAGATGAAATTTCAGGGACTAGTTTCATCTAAGATGGGAATAGAAATAGACCAGGAAAAATGATTATGATCACATGGGAGAACTATTCCCTTCATTCCGATAGACATCGACACTCAACCAGTATAATATTCATACGCCAGGTTGGTCTCCTGTAGTAGAATGTTAATACATGGGCCCCGGAGAGGCGCTAGATGTGGGTTCAAGTCTCACCGGGAGACAAGGCGAATTTTTTTCGCATGTTTTTCAACATCAATTTTCCCTTATCTAGTCCCTGAAATTTCATCTAAGTTGGATTCATTTCTCTACAAAAAAAAGTTTCGCTGACTGAATGTTTGAGTCAAGACCCATCTTTGGGTCACAGTTTAAAAATTTGAAAAATGTTGGGAAATTGAGGGAAAAACAGCCATAACTCCTGTTTACAATCCGTGCGGTGGCTCAAATAGGCTTTGTTGAATTTCTTGGAGAAAATAACACAAGATAAGCCCCATTTGGTTCAAATTTTTTAAGTCCGGAAATGTTTTTTTCTGAAATAATTAAAAAATGTAGGGAAATTTAGGGTAAAAACAGCCATAACTCCATTTTCCGAAGCGTGCGTTGGCTCAAACAGCCTTTATTGAACTCCTTGGAAAAAATCACACATGATAAGCCCCATTTGGTTCAAAATGTTTAAGTCCGAACATGCATTTTTTAACTACTTGAAAAATGTCAAGCAATTGAGGGTAAAATAGCCATAACTTCATTATCTGAAGCGTTCGGTCGCTCAAACTGCCTCCATTTGATTTCTTGAAAAAAATCACCAAGATTCGTCTCTTTTGGTTGAAAATTTTTAGTCCGAACATGCTTTATACTGAAATAATTGAAAAATATAGGGGAATTGAGGGTAAAAACAGCCGTAACTCCATTTTTCGAAGCGTGCGGTAGCTAAAACAGCCTCCATTCGATTTTTCAGGAAAAATTACACAAGAAAAGTTTATTTTTGTTCAAAGTTTTCAAGTCTTAATAGGTTTTTTTCTGGACTGTTTACAAAATATAGGGGAATTATGAGTAAAAACGACACTATAGCTCCGTTTGTAAGTTCGTGCAGCATCTGAAACTATGTCCTATCGTATCTCTGGAAATTTTCGCTAAAGAAAAGTACTTTTTCAAATTTTTGTTTTTTTTTTTTGTGTAGAAGTGAAGATATTGAATTTCTTCGCAGTTTATACACTTTTTTCCCTATTGTGCAGTGGGTCAGTCTTTTTTTGCAAGTCTTGGACATCATGCACCAACTGTAATAAAAATAAAAATTATTTGTTCCTTTAATGAAATACTCAACTTTTTAATTTAACATTGATTTAAATTCTTCATCGCCTGAAAATGTAAGGAAGAAAAATTCGATATCACCACCGTTGCATTAACGACAAACAAATACTTTTCACGAGCAACGAAAAACAAATAAGCAAAACCAAATCAAATTTGAGTTTGACAGCTTGATTCCTAGTTTTTAAGCAATGCAGATTAAGTGCTGAAAAAATAAGCAAGGCTGAGAATGTTTGCTTATTTCTAGTAAAAATTTCGATTCAAGGTATTCTTTTTTTTGCTGGATATCGGCCAAAATTGTCTGTGTATATGTAGCATTCACCGATGCAGTAAACAATATGATTTCAATTCGATCAACACTAAGCAAGTTTATTAAGTCAAGTTAAAGAAAAGCAAGTAAATAATCGAAATATGCAGCAAAAAGAGATGAAAATTAGTTGATTGGTTGGGTGTTGCTTAGCACACAAATAACTTAGAGTTTTTTCTTCTTCAGGTACTGAAATAGAAAAAAACAAAGGTTTTCACGTAAAGACCAATATATATAATTTCTACGAATACCAAAAAATCCATGTCCTTTGATGTCGTTCTATCATAACAATAGTCACAGAAACTAAGTTTATTGTCAAATCGAGTACTGAATCCTAAAAATGAAATTATAAAAAATCTCAGAAGAATATTTTTTGAGTTTTGCTCCAAATATAAAATTTTCAAAAAAGCAAAAAAATAAAGGTACTTGTACCTAGACTTGAATATCTCGGACTACATCACATGAATTTTAAATCTCATTTTCATATATTGCAAGTAAATAAATTTGCTATCGATCATCTGAAATTAATGTTTACGTCTGATCAACAGTTTTCAATATATGATAGAAAAAATGATTAAAAACGCCTTTTTACCGAGAGGATTATGTTTCATCAACAGTTTTAGACTCGATAACATGTTAAAAATTTGATTTTCAATGGGCCTCAAATGTCAGTTCCAAACAAAAATTTCAAGTGGTTATATACAAAAATTAAAGTTGATTGTAATTTAAACAATATTTGAACCGTATTAACTTTTTTGTTTCAAGTTCAATCGTGTTGTAGTCTTCGGGTAAAATATTTGTTTCAGTTTAGGCTTTGGAAAAAATAGCCATGAAAAGCATTCGGCCAATGAAGGAAAAAGTTATTAATGAAAGAAAGTATTTTCTGCACCTCCTGAGCGAAATACCTGAAAATCCAATCATGCTTGAGACTCCAAGCCATCGCTCCTCAAGATCAGATTTCACTGAAATTTGGCATTTGACCTTCTTGTCAGCAGGATTTTTCAGCATGTATCTGGGCCGGACAAATAGCTGGCAAAATCCGGGCATTTGAGTTCGAAATTGATGATTAAAAATCCGGGCAATATCCGGGAAAATTTTGTCAAAACCTTAAAATTACTCAACAAAAATCATGAAATTGATTTGCAAATAAATTGAATAAATTCGGACCAAGTACAGGCATTTTCAATGAATCCGGGAAACCGGGATGGGCCAGACTGATCCAAAATTTTACATCAATATTAGAGCAAACCCCGATAAAAACGGGCAATCTGGAATCCTAAGGTTAGCTAATGATCAATTTTAGCTTGGAGAGAGTGAGAATAATCATGTTTGATTCTTCCCATACTATGATTAGTACACAGCGGCTCGATGAATTATTCAAAATACAAATATTAGTGTTATAACCTTTTTTTCAATTTTCAAATAAATAAATAACCAATAAACGTGATCAAGATATATAACTGCCAAAAAGAGCCCAAATATGATGGGTGGGATAAAGTTTTAAGGTGTTTATAGGATGTTCTGTGATTTTCCTGTGAAATTAATTTGAATGTGTGCTGATGTGTGTGATGAAGTGATGAATTTTCTTGGTAAAATTTGGGTTCTTAACGGTGTGTTTAACGTAAAGGCTGTCCAGAAATTTTTACATGAAAGTATATATAGTCCCTCGAAGAAAACTGATTAAAAAACTTGTAATCAAAAGAGTTTAGAACGGTGATTTTCCAGCTAACATGAAATCGTAATAAAGATGATAATCCAAATCGAATATTCAGACATTTTCAATAACCATCGTAAACAAGTTGGTATTGAGTGGTTTTCTATCATTCATTTACGATAAGCTTTGCCCAAAAAAAGTTGAATCGGATAGCAGTTTAGTCAATTTGTTAATACGTCTCCAAATAAATGATAATATGCTAACTCGACATTTATGATTTGAGTGAACTGATTTACGATAAATGGGCGATCTTTCTATCTTCCTTTGACCGGTTCATGTACAAATAATCTTAGATATAGAGCTATAGCGCGCATCTTATCAACTGATCAACTATCATTGTGGTAAGATACCGGACAACTAACTCGGTGGACTTGGAGTCCAAATCTCGGTCGAGGAATTTTTTTTCGTTTTACTCAAATTACTTAAAGTCCTTTATTTTGCTTTTTGTGGGGGAAATCGAATCGTCAAAATCTTGTAAATGTAGACAAATCGCCTCCACTTTTGAAGCTATATGCTATTTTTAAAGTTTAATATAAACTTTTCATCTGGTATATTTGTTTAAATAATTCTGTTGTTCCTGCGATATACCCTCTTAAATGTTTGCTGGGTTGCCACAATAGAAATGGGGATGTTTCAAGTTCAAATTTGCCCAGAAATGTGCTGGTAAAATCTAAGAATCTGACAGAAGCCACATTTGATATGGCGTATTTCGGGATTTAGTTGTAGTCGTTGGGAACGGAAGAAAGAGTCCTCTTGGGACCAACGTGCTGATGTAAAAGTTTGGCGTCCATAAGAAGAAAGGGTTTTGTGAGAAAGTGCGCATGCCTTGCCTTCTAAAGTCTGCTTCATTTAATATTGGAACAAATTCTTTTGCTCATTGTGGCGCTCTTAGTGGACGGATTTGGAAACTTTTTTCACTCACGTGTCGGGAAATTCATTACACCATGTATTTATGTCATAACACCAAACGATAGCATTTTGTAAACAACCGCCATGGAAGCCGAACGGAGAGATCAAATTGTGCACAGTTTTCTTGAAAATCCATTGTTGTCGGCATCGAAGCTAGCTAAACAGCTTAAAATGCCCAGAAATACCGTATGGCGTGTTATCAAGCAGTACAAGCAGTAACCAAGTGCTACGACCAAGTGCTGACCAAGTTCGACGGATGTATTCTGATGGACGATGAGACCTACGTGAAGGCGGACTTTGGGCAAATCCCAGGTCAAAAATTTTATTTGGCGACGGCTCGGGGGGATGTACCTGCAAAATTTAAGTTCGTGTTTGCGAATAAATTCGCCCGCAAGTACATGATTTGGCAGGGGATATGCAGTTGTGGACAGAAAACCAAAGTCTTTCTCACTGACAAGACAATGACATCAGAAGTCTACAAAAAAGAGTGCCTACAGAAACGGATTCTGCCGTTTATTCGTGCCCACGACCGTCCAGTAATGTTTTGGCCGGACCTCGTAAGCTTCCATTACAGCAAAACGGTTATGGAATGGTACGCAACGAACGGGGTCAGCGTAATACCGAAGGACCTCAACCCCCCAAACTGCCCCCAGTTCCGGCCGATAGAGAAATACTGGGCAATCACGAAGCGGAGGCTTAAGGCAAAGGGAAAACTTGTTAGGAACATGACTCAAATGAAGAACTGGTGGAATCAAATCGCCAAAACGGTGGACGAAAAGGGTGTGCGCCGCCTAATGTGCCGTATTACGGGAAAAGTACGAAAATTTCTTCAAAACAGCAATGAATAATTTTTTTTATTTTTTTTTATGAAAGAGTAAAGAAAATGCTACATTTGTATGAAAAACAAATTATGAATTCGTTAATAAATGACTGAACTACACGCAATTGTTTGTGTTCCAATATTAAATGAAGCAGACTTTAATTTGCTGTAAGGTTACCTAAGAAGCATCCCAAAGAAAAAAAAAACCGACTAACGATAAGTTTTCTAAATGCAAATAATAAAAATCAATTTATTATTTTAATTTAATTTAAAGTTTTTTTTCAAAACAGGATTACCTTTTGTAGTTGAACAGCTTTGTTATTTAAATATGCACTCTCATTGTAGTTTCAGTGAGATCCAATATGTGTTTGTGTTCCGTTTTTTAAATGGCTATTCAAAATATTGAAATATTGAAATATATGAGAAGTTTTTGAATGGATTACGTAATATCGGACATTTTTTTAATTTTTTTTTTGTTTTTTACGATCCAACTGATTTGATTTCAAATTCCTTAATTTGAAAGGGTGCTTTGCACAATCGCGATTAGGTTGAAATGTTGAAATTATCTTATGAGTTAATTCCTATTATATGAGAAGGTTTAAAAGGTCTACTAATATTTTTCGTTTCTCTTTTTTTTTTATTTTCAAAAGCGAGTAAAGGCGCTTCATCCTTGGTCAGTGACCAGAAATGATAAAACACTGAAATCCAAAACATTTGAAGTCATCAATTAAGTTTGTGGTATTGAAATCTTAATATTTATTTCATCAAATTCTTCAAAAAGTTTCTTGTGTCAGCTTTTGTGATTTCTGTGTACCAAATAAATCATTTCCAGCTCCTTTTAATAATGGTCCTTGAAAATGGCAAAGTAACTATTCATTACGCACGGCTCCTTTATCAAGGAGCAGTTTTCTTAGAAAATCCCCTGTTTTTTGCCACAGTAGATTTTCTTGATTTCATATGAACTTTTTCGTCTCGTCAAGACCGTTCAAAACTTATGTTAGATCATCCTTGTTAATCCGAAAACCAGATTGCGCATTCTACTTTGATACAGTGTGTCCTATAACTATTACACTGATTTTTTTGTTAAAAGGGTTTAAAAACACCCTGACCTATTTTTTGTCTTTTACCAATTCATATTAGGATAAAATGATTGCGGCTCAATAATCTCCTAAATATATGTAGTTTAATTTATTAATCAGAAATCATACTAAAAACTACATTTCATGATCTCATTTTTAATATTCTTATAGTTTTTTTTGGGACCGGAATACTTCCATAGAGCAGATATGAAAAAAAAACAAAGATTGAAACTTTTTTAACATTCCACCATCACGCTCCAATTCATCTCGCTAAAAGGTGTGTGAATTGAGGAGTAGAAAATATTTGTACTCAAAAATTAAAGTGCAAGTTCATTCCAGCGGATTCACATCATCACCACTGTCGCGTCGTCGTCTCGTTCTGTCTGCAGCAGCACTGTGCCTACTGCTGGTAAGCGGAATCGATTCAAGGTTAATCAAACAAAATTTTTGCTTTAAATTTCTCTTTCCACCTTGTTCTTTTGTTAGTTTTGTTGGTCGCGAATTTCACTCTCACCTCACGTCATCTTATACGTAATCTTTTTTTTCGGCTCCTTCTGTCTGTTGGCTGCACGCGAAATGACATTAATACCTGTCTCGCGAGCACCGCGTAGAAACATTTACAACTTGTTGTCAATGTGGAGAACAAACTTGAAGTCTGACTGATAATGTTCTTCATGAAAGGATGTATTTATGTAGGATTGTTAAAAGCTTATTAAATTTCAAGATCTAAGACATCTATTTCAAACCAGATGTTCTGAGAAAAAAAAAGTCATTTGACAAAGTGCAACCTAAAGTTTGTAACGCACTGTCACCCAAAAACCAATGATCTGATCAAGAAGTTGTCACCATGCGGTAGAAGCCTACAGCACAGCGTCTGGCTCCACAAGAAAACAGGCGAGGATCGTTGTATGGCAAAAAAAAAACTAATGTACACTCACAAATCAGACTCTACTCCAAAGATGAACTTCTTTGGAGCTGGAATTATCGATATTAGATTCTATGCCGGAACGACATTAACAGGAGTTCTAATAACTGGCACAGTCCTCCCAGCGGAATCGCATTGATTATGTCTGAAAGAAGACATTAAACTTCAAAGCAATCAATAGATTCCCTTTAATACAACCACGGTATAAGAAAAGTGCAGATAGTGGTACTTCGATAGCAACTTACTATCTTCATCAGTGAGCGTGTAAGGTGCTATCGATATTCCGGTATATGAACTTTTCTCATACCGTGGTTGAGTTGAAGGGATTCTTTCGATTGCTTTGATTCAGTACTTCTCCTTCCTTTTTAGTGGGAGCTTGAAAATGGAGAGAGGTGCACCCATACTTTGTTTTAATAACTCGAGAAATGATTGAGTAAATTTTATATAGGGTTAGTTGCCCTACTTTGTACCCTTTAAGCGATGGTTTTAAAATAATCATGTTTTTCTCATAAATGGACGGGAAATTTACATCTTTCGGGAAATTCATTCATAAGTCATGATCTTATCTGCAAGCTTCAATGAAAATTTTCAACTTAGGTTTTGCCGTTATTGAGAGATTTGCAAAGATATGGATGATCAACATTTCCAACTATGAACCTATTGTTCCTATTTTGGTACTGGACCGGTTCCTTTCATTGGAGCTAGAACAAAAATTCCTATAAAAAGTATGATTTTTCGAAAATAAATAAACAAATTCATTGAAAATACAATCTTCAATCAATTATTATCATACAAAAGTATAAGAGCTTTTTAACATTAAAAAAAAACTAAAATTTCTGTTACGAATATCACAAACATGTTTATTCTTCGTCAGCTCTATCAGCAGAACAATAGCTGAAACTTGTTTGTGTTTACTTACTTGTAGTTTTTTTAAAAGCTGACAAGAAATGTTAGAAATATTCAATATTGGTCCTGAATTATGCACCAATGGTAAATTCGCATCTTCGTTGATTTGTTGGTATTGATACAAAGTATTGGTGATGTCAGGTCGAAACATGGAACATCAAAATCGAAAGTTTCCTATATTTGGACCCTTTCCAAATTTTCCGAGTTTTCCATTAAATTTCATTTATTTTAGGAAAAATAGGTAGAATGGTTGATATTCTTCACAGTGAAAGCAATTTTACTTCAAACTTTGGCTTGAACAGTAAAAAATCGTGATTTTTCCTTAACACTCCAATTTCTTAATACGCGCCCCACTAATTGAGCTGTCTGATTTACCACTGATGAGAAGGTACATTTTTGAAATCGTTGAAAAATTTATCAGAAAGACTTTTAATAACAAAAATGATACGATAGGATTCAGGAAGAATAAGGGCTCATTGTGTGCATAGGAATATCTTTATTCTATGCCAGTAAAATGAATTATTTACAATTTTCGGCATTTTAGGACTAAAGTAGGCTCTAGGTCCAAAATAGGAGCACTCACCCTAGGAGGGATTGGGATACGAGAAATGGTTTCTTGAGTATCAAACAGAGGGACTCTCAAAATTATATTTTTCATGACATGGAAAGTGATCAAGCAAGTGGAACCACATTTGGCTTTTATACAAGTAAACCATTTATTGTGGCAGAATTTAGGAACTTATGGATGAAGAAACAATGAGTCTTTATTTTAGATACTCAATAATGATTAGAAAACAAATTCAAGGAAGTGTTTTGAAATCAGAAAACAAAGTTTAAGAAAAAGTGGATTTTTATTGTAAACTTCGATTAAATTTTGAAGGTGTAGCAAAGCACACCGGGTCAGCTAGTAATATATAAAAATGAAGATGACAAATGATATGGTTTTATACGTTTCTAACGTATAACATATGTACATGTTTCACCAAGTTCTGAGCATTTTAAAATATGGCACTTTTATTGGATAAAAAATTGAGGAATTATGGAAAAATCACTTTTCATAACTCTTAATTTGACATAAGAAAACTTTGCATATATAAATAACGCATTTTAAGTTCTGAGTGTGTAGAAAAACACCAACATAAAGGTGGTCCAAAATACCCCACAAAGATGTACCTTTTTTAAATATGTAAGTACATTTTTCTAGGCTAGTTAAAAAAAGAAGCATACGATGCGTACATTGTAAGTCAACAACATATAGAAAAACATGCTTACGCAATGCGACGACGATGACAGTTGGATTGAGATTTTTATCTCAACATATAGCTGAGATATTTAGAGTGGCCCACAATACCCCGCTCTCCACTAAACTCTTTATTTTTTGAGGTTATATTCAATAATTTAATAAGATAAAATACAAACTACAAAACTTTTAAGAATAATAATATAAGATATTAATGCTACAAATCTACAAAATATAAACAAAACAAAGACTGGTTGATGATCGACTGTTATAATGGTTCAATTTTTCTTTCCAAAACTGTATCACTTTGGTTTTTAACATGGGACGATTGGTTATGTTTTTAATTTCAGTTGGTGAGATGTTGTATTTAGTAAGGTCCAAGAATCGAAATTCTTTTCTGCAATAATGATGCTGTGGATCGGCTTTGTTGCAAGAAATCAGACTGGCGAGTTTTATGAGTTTGCAACTCCGTAGTAAAATGGAGGTTTTGAATACTTTCAATTAAGTGTAGATTGTCATAGACATAAAGTCTGTTTCACATAGAATCTGGTTGGATAAAATAGATCATTTCTTCGCAAAGAAATAACGTACAATAAAAGTAAAAATGTCATTTTGTAGAGTTTTTATTGCACTTTAAGGAAAAAAATACATAAAAATCATTTGTCAGCTTTTCGGATGAATTTTAGAACTTTTTTGTGATACCACCCATCATTTTCTGCACAGTACTGCTGGTAACCTCATTCGCCATCTTGTTCCTCCACTTTTCCATTTGAGCGGGTTTTTATGGTTCTGCCACATTTCTTCAGTTTGCCCTTAACTATTGCCCAATATTTCTCGTTGGGACGAAAATCCGAACAGTTTGGTGGATTGATGCTTTTTTCAACAAAATCGATCTTGTTCTCCTTATACCACTTAACGACATCCCGGCTGTAGTGGCAACTTGCCAGGTCCGGCCAGAACTTCACCGGACTTTTGTGGGACCGAATGAATAGCAAAACCCTCTTCTGGAGACATTCTTTTTTGTAAACATTTCCATTCATTGTATCCCAAGTGATGAAAATCTTAGTCTTCTTCCCACAACTACAGATCCTTTGCCAAATCATCAACTTACGAGCAAATTTATCTGCAAAAAAAAACAAACTTGAATCTACCCGCAATACTCCCTTCACGCTTTGCAAGATAAAATTTGTTACCGGGTATTTGTCCATAATCCATTTTGACGAAAGTTTCGTTGTCCATCAAAATGCATCCATTGTACTTGGTCAACACTTTCTCGTACAACTTCTTTGCCCTGATTTTGGCAACCAGGTTTTGTTTCAGCGTCCTGTTCGAGTGTTTGCTTGCATGATACGACCGCAAGCCTTCTCGCAAACAAATTCGTCGAGCTGTACTGTGGTTCGTCTTGAACTTTTTCGCCAAATCACGCAAGGAGATTCCAGGATTATTGTGAACTGATCGAATTACCTTCGCTCGCAGCTTCCGGTCGTATGTTCCACTTTTACGTCTGGTTTGTTTTACTCGATCTACCGTAAGGGTCTCCTTAAATATATTAATAAAATATATTTGGTCTCCCGGTAACGTTGCAGCACCGAATTTACAGTCGATTTTGGAAATTTCAGACAGTTCGGAAAACTCCTGACTCCAAAATTTGATTAAAATATTGTGTAAGTATGTACAAGAATGGTTCATGGTTATTTTTTCAGAACATTAATAGGGAACCATCTGGTGCATGACCCTTTTTATTCTTAAGTGAAAAACTCACTAGTCGATCCTCGTTTACACTATCTGGCCGTAAGAAAATTGTATTTTCTACCAGTTATATTTCAGACAAATGATCATTTTCAGTATCTATTGGAATCTCTTAAGCCAGGTTCTTTCCAATTGTGGAAAAGAGTTTGTTAAATTGCTCATAATTCTATGTACTATTGTTTATAATACTATTTTCATCTGAAAGGTTAATTGAGACAGTTGTAACTACCTGCTTTATGATTCACAAAGACTGTTTTAAAATATCAATGAGAATTTCATTCCACAGTGGTGCAGAACATCAATCTAGCGGTACGAAATTAATAGTCTAGTGATGTCTACAGCCACATTGTTCAGTTTTACATGGAGCATATTCTTTTATCAAAATTTTTACCGAGGGATCCACCGATATCATCCTCAGAAGTTACAGTCAAAGTAAAAAAAATCTCTTTTTTGAACCTGACACGTTGTAGATTGGATAAAATGGTTCGCTGTCTTTGAAACAAAGTTGTAACAAGCTACGTTCCACAATTGTCTCATACATTATGATGGGTATATAAGTTGCCGAAGCCCAATAGAAAGCATTTAGTGTATTTTATTGGCAATTTTGGAAGGCTCTTCCATCGAAAAGTGCAGATTTTCTCAACACCCCCATTTTTGTGATTATTTTTGATGATAAGCGGAACCATTTCCATTTGAAACTAGCGGGGAAACCGGTGGAACAAGTAGAGATTTGAATGATTGAAAATACACTTCTTAGATCAAAATTAACCTATTTTACTTACAGAAAAAAACGCTGAAAATACTTAATTTATTTATAAAGGGTTACAATTTTCAACACTTTATAAATAAATTAAATGTTTTCAACGTTTTTTTTTGTATGTAAAAAAGGTAATTTATATCTAAAAAGTGTATTTTCAATCATTCAATCTTTTCTAGTTCCACCGGTTCTCCCACTAATTTCAAATGGAAATGGTTCCGCTTATCATCAAAAATAATCACAAAAGAGGGGGTGTTGCGAAAATATGCACTTTTCGATGAACGAGCCTTCCAAAATTGCCAATAAAATACACAAAATGCTTTCTATAGGGCTTTAGCAACTTCTATACCCATCATAATGTATGAGACAATTGTAGATCGTGGCTTGTTACAACTTTGTTTCAAAGACAGCGACCCATTTTATCCAATCTACAACGTCTCAGTTTCAAAAAACTGTTTATTCAAGAGATTTTTTTACTTTGACTGTAACTCCTGAGGATGATGTGATGGAACTTTAACATATTCAACAAACTTATGTATTTTGATCAGATAAACAATTTTGTCGAAGACATCAAAGCCCTTATTTGAAAAACAAAAAAGTAGGCATTTTTATCTCGGTAAAAATTTTGATAAAAGAATATGCTCCATGTAAAACTGAACAATGCTGCTGAAGACATCAAATGTCAATCTCTTCATCCCTGGGCGCTATTAATTTCGTACAACTAGATTGATGTTCTACACCACTGTGCATTCCAATGATAAGTTCTCTATTCACGATTCAAATGTTCAACAAGCGCATTTTTTGTTAACTAATTAAAGGTTAACTTGAGCAAAGCACGGCGATAGATGGCTTGTCTGCTAAAATTTAAACTCCTACAAGTTATTAAATACACTAATAATTAAACAAGTTTTTCCAAATGATGTGACGCAACGTTGGTATGGGTCATACATAAGATGAAAAGTCATGAAACCTCCCTCAAACAACTCTTGTTACAATAGTAGCGAACAAATCCTTCCTTGGTAACCAACCCAGCTGATTACACCAATAGAACCGATTTGATGGAGCCGCCACGTACTTTGTTAATAAAAAGTTCATCCCCCCTTACTTCTAACGGTTTATTTTAAATGTAAATAAGATCAGCTCAAATTTATTTAAGATACTCAAAACCGCTAATATTACCCTCAGCGAGAACAAACTGACGTAAAAAAATGTTCGAATATCGTATAGAATAAAAGAAACGCCAATCATATGAAATTGTTTTATCAGGAAATGAGCTAGTGAAGAAAACCAACAAGACTTGCAATCTAGTTGTATATTAGACTCAAATTTAATTTTTGTAGATCACTGCGGGTCCAGGACAGTGCACCGGGACAAAAATGCAACTCCTTTTTATTTACTTTTGATTGCGTGGAAGAAAATTTAAGAAAGCTTCTGAAAAAACTTTTAAATAATGATTATTGGGTAAAGTGTGAGAAAAAAAATCAAGACAGAAAATGATAAAGTTAGCTTTAGATAATATGGCAAAGCTTTATGAATTTTTTATGTGATCTGCAGTTTTTGGCGGAAAATAAATGAATCTTGCTATGATATCTCTTTTTTTGCTCAACAAAAACATTTGTTGATACAATCTAGTACTTGAAATTTCAGGGTTGTGTGAACTTTGATGGAATAGATTTTTTTCCTAATTTTTTCCATCTGATAAGAAACATACATATATGTATATAATTGAAACAAGACAAATTATTTCTAATAAATTGCCTTTTGATTTAAAATAATCTCTAATATGGGCCCCCCATTCAGCAGGGGGTAAAGGGAAGAACAGGGGGCTCTTTTCAGTTTTTTAGCATAAATCCAGAACATATTAAGCAAAAACCACCTTATTTTATAAGTTAGATTGTTTGCGTACGATTAATTTGAGTCCCTTCTTTTCAGGGCGAAGCTTAAAGAAACAGATTAAAATTATCAGCTCTTCTACACAAATTTATAGATCAAGATTCAGAAAATAATTTTAGGACATCTTTGTGTTACAATTCGAAACTCCAGCTGCAGCTCTCATTTTCAAGCGGTTGCTTATAAATAATATTTTAATTTGATTTGAAACATTGCCAACAAAACAATAACAATTTGAATAATTTCTGAAAATATAATTTGTTTAATGGTATAGCAAAGCACACCAGGTCAGCTAGTAGCAAATAAAACCCGAAAACTATAAACAATACAAGAAAAATTCTAAATGCACCAGAAACATGATTAAAAAATAATTAAAAAAAATGGCTCAAAATGATCGGAAATTGACTTAAAATTACATTGATGATGATATAATTTGAATCATCGACGTATTTCGGCGGATTTTAGAATCAAAAACGTTATTACCAGTTGTCCAGACGTTTCGAGCTACTATGGCTTTCGCTCCTCTTCAGTGGACACTAAAATTATATTTGAAACAATGAATTTTTGTCTAAATTTACAATATTTAAAATCTTACAAACTACTGGCCTTCGTCTATACTAGTTTGATTCGGGACATTTTGTTTTGATTTTCGTTTACATTTGTATGTTAGTGTTTGTGACAATTTTTTGATAACAGAGTCGTAAGCTGTCTTAAAATTACAGGAGTCTATCTGCCTATTGACTACATTGTTGTCACCTCTAATTAGACGAAGGTCAGTAGTTTGTAAGATTTTAAATATTATAAATTTAGACAAAAATTCATTGTTTAAAATATAATTTTAGTGTCCACTGAAGAGGAGCGAAAGCCATAATAGCTCGAAACGTCTGGACAACTGGTAATAACGTTTTTGATTCTAAAATCCGCCGAAAAACGTCGATGATTCAAATTACATTAAAGCGCGGCGATAAACAATATTCCAATTGATGATGATAATCCCTCATGGTTTGTAGTTATTAGAGGAAAAAGTAAAGAAAGGTAAATTTTAACAACATTCGATCTTTGCATCAAAAAATGTTCGGCCGTGTTTACAAAAACGAATGGGGTCTGTATTTTAATTTGTATTATTTTTTTTATTTTTTGTTTATTTTGAAACCGTGAAGTTGTGGAATTTAATGTGAATACGGGGATTGATTTGGATTTTCTAGTTAAATACTTTGAGGTGAAAATTTCAACAATTTTTTAAAAAAATTTTAATTTAAAAAATAGTAGAAAGATTTGTAAATTTGTTTGATAAGAAAAGGTTTACTATAAAATATGCCATGTTAAAACATTGCATTTATTTCAATGGTACTTATTTTGCTTGCCTTATGTCAGCACGTAGTAGAAGCAATTAGCAGCTTTTCTCATAATATATTTGATGCATGAAGAACTTGATCTTTTTTCAATTGTTTTATTCAAATCACAAATAACTTCCTGCTTTATGATTAAAAAAGATGGTTTTAAAATTTCGATGAGAATTTCATTTCAATGATAGTTCGTTTATTCACGAATCAAATGTTCAACAAGCGCAATTTGGTTTGTTAACTAATAAAAGGTTAACTTAAGCAAAGCACGGCGATGGATGGTTTGTCTAATAAAATTTAAACTCCTAAAGTTATTATACTAATCATTGAAAAATGATTTTTTTTTTTAAATGAAGTGACGCAACAGTGGAATGGGTAATACAGAAGATAAAAAGTAATGAAGCCTCCTAAAACAAATAAAACACAATTCTTGTTACAATAGTAACAAATAAATCCTTCCTTGGTAACAAGACCAGGAGATTACACCAAAAGAACCGATTTGATGGAGCCGCAACGTACTTTGTTAATGGAAAGATCATCCCCCCTTACTTCTAACGGTTTATTTTAAATGTAAATAAGATACTCAAAATCGTTAATATTTCCACCAGCGAGAACATACTAATAAAAAAAAGGTTCGAATATCGTATTGAATAAAAATGTTAATCATATGAAGTTGTTTTATCAGGAAATGAGCTTGTGAAGAAAACCAACAAGACTAGCAATCTAGTTGCATAGAAGACTCAAATTTCATATTTGTAGATCACTGTGGGTCAAGGACAGTGCTCCTGGACAAAAATTCAACACCTTCTTTCGGGATTTACTTTTGATTGCGAGGAAGAAATTTTTTGAACGCTTCAAAAAAAACTTTTTCATGATGTTTATTGGGTAAAATGTGAGAAAAAAATCAAGACAGAAAACGATAAAGTTAGTTTTAGAATAATATGGCAAAGCTTTATGAATTTTTTATGTGATCTGCAGTTTTAGGCGGAAAATAAATGAATCTTGCTATGATATCTCTTATTTTGCTCAACAAAAACATTTGTTGATACAATCTAGTACTTGAAATTTCAGGGTTGTGTGAACTTTGATGGAATAGATTTTTTTTCCTAATTTTTTCCATCTGATAAGAAACATATATGTATATAATTGAAACAAGACAAATTATTTCTAATAAATTGTCTTTTGATTAAAAAGAATTTCTAATATGGGTCCGTATTCTGAACTCTAAGCATCAGCTTAATGAACGATTGTTATGCACATTAGAACAATAACACTAGTTTACAAAATTTTGAAAAAATCGTGAACTTGATTAACTGACCAACATTTTTAATGTAAAATCGGGTGCTGAATCCGAAAATGAAATTCAAAAAAATCTCAGTAGAACCGTTTTGGAGTTATGCCCCAAATATGAAATTTCGAAAAAAATAAAAAAGTTATTGTACTTAGATTAATATATCTCGGACGGCATCACAGTTATTTGAAATCCCTCTTTCGCATATTGAAGATGAATAAGTTTTCTATCAATCATCTGAACACTGTTTTTGCGATTAACCAACAGTATTGCTGATATTAGTGACTTTATGAGAAAAAAAATTATAAAAAACGCATTTTTTTAGAGAAAATTTTGTTTCAACGAAAGTTTTAGACTCAATGATAGCATTTAAAAAATCTGATTTTCTTTTGCGCTTGAATGTCAATTTAAAACAAAGATTTCAAGTGGTTATTTATCAAAATCGGTTGAAAATTGAAAAAGTTATGGCTACTTTACAATAACTGAAATTTTTGGAGTTTTCAATAATTTAACGAACCGCAGTACACTTATCATAGTATAGGAAGAGTGAAACATGATAAATCTAACTCGCTCCAAATCAAAATTATTTATTAGCTCACCAGAAGGTCACATGCCAAGTTTCAGGAAGATCTGACCATAGGAAGGGGTTTCTTAAGTCTCAAACGTGAATAAAATTTTGAGGTATTTTGCCCGGAAAGAACGAAAAATACTGGTTTTTCATCAATAACTTTTTTCATCACTAGCTGATTGTTTTTTATGGTTGATTTTCTTAAAGCCTAAATTGAGACAAATATTTCACCCGAAGACTGTAACTCGATTGGATTTGAAACAGAAAAGTTATTGCGGTTCGAAGGCCGCAAATTTTGTCCAACACGCAATGAGTACTTTTTACGCATTGCGTTTTATACGACAATTTTCGACCAAAATACAATCTTCGAACCGCAATAACTTTTCTGTTTCAAATCCAATCGAGTTACAGTCTTCGGGTGAAATATTTGTCTCAATTTAGGCTTTAAGAAAATCAACCATAAAAAACAATCAGCTAGTGATGAAAAAAATTTTTGATGAAAAACCAGTATTTTTCGTTCCTTCCGGGCAAAATACCTCAAAATTTTATTCACGTTTGAGACTTAAGAAACCCCTCCCTATGGTCAGATCTTCCTGAAACTTGACATATTACCTTCTGGTAAGCTAATAAATAATTTTGACTTGGAGCGAGTGAGATTTATCATGTTTCACTCTTCCTATACTATGACAAGTGTACTGCGGTTCGTTAAATTATTAAAAACTCCAAAAATTTCAGTTATGGTAAAGTAGCCATAACTTCTTCAATTTTCAACCGATTTTGATAAATAACCACTTGAAATCTTTGTTTTAAATTGACATTCAAGCGCAAAAGAAAATCAGATTTTTTAAATGCTACCATTGAGTCTAAAACTTTCGTTGAAACAAAATTTTCTCTTAAAAAATGCGTTTTTTATAATTTTTTTCTCATAAAGTCACTAATATCAACAATACTGTTGGTCAAACGCAAAAACAGTGTTCAGATGATCGATAGAAAACTTATTTACCTTCAATATGCAAAAGAGGGATTTCAAATTACTGTTATGCCGTCCGAGATATTTCAATCTAAGTACAAGAACTTTTTTAATTTTTTCGAAATTTCATATTTGAGGCATAACTCAAAAACGGTTCTACTGAGATTTTTTTTAACTTCATTTTCGGATTCAGCGCCCGATTTTACATTGGAAATGACCTTCAGTTTACTGAGTTCAAAAATGCTGTAAACTAGTGTAATTAAACAATTATTCCATCCAAGAAAAAAAAAAGAAAATTTTGAAAGCAAAATACCAAAACTAAAAAGTTGTTAGAAAATAATATCCATCCTGCTCCTAAAACTGCAATAGAACCATTCACTAAAGCTGCCTACACCTAAACTTCAACTGAAGTTCTACACCAATCAGCTAACCCCATTCCGAAACCACCATCGGATCGCCCGGACCGAACCAGCTGTTCGAACTTACCAGCCAACGATCGACTGGCCAGCCAACAACTTCGCAACGAGAGTGAGAGTTGTGTTATGCTGTGCTGGTTGGTTGGTGAGGCGACAAGCCTCACGACGAACCAAACGATGACGCTAACAGCTAGGCCAGTCAGTCAGCATAGTAGCAGTAGCGATCGATCACGACCGACGACGTTGTGGAATGAGGAAACTCTCACTCTCAAAGCCATACTGTCACCGACCGACTGACCGACCGGCTCCGGGTCTCTCGTCTCACTCGGTTACGCGCGTCAAAACACCGTTATGACCGATGACGTAGCAGGGTAACCGCGCGCAATTGAGCGAGCGTTCTACCGACCTACCTAATATCACGACCACGCGGTTGGATGATGCGCTTTTGTTGAGCGACCTGGGAGAATTTTCCGCGAGGCGCTCGTTGTGCTCCCCAATTTTCCATCGCTCTATTATGGTTGAAAGAGAGTGAGCGCAAAGTCCGTGTTTTGGTTTTTTGGTGGTTTTGTACATTCGATACCCCCGGTTGCTTAATACCATTTGGCCTCACTTAAGTCTAGGCCACTCGACTGTCAACAACTCACGCGTAGTTTTAACGATTATTGAAGGAAAATCACGCGTGGATTTGCTCTCTGGCGGAGGTTTTTTTTTCTTTTCGGTTTGGGAAAGCGCATCGATGCTCCCCGCACTGGAAAGCTGCTGGCAATTCTTTCTCTTCGGGGTTAGTTGGGTGTGACGTCCGATTCAGACGTTTGGGGTTTGAGAGTTCGAGCGTTCGGTCGGTGGTTGTTGGGTGGTGGTAGAAGTGCCGCAAAGCGCCAAGTGAGAGTGAACAAGAACAACCCTATCCGAGGGATTTTTGTGAATTGCTCGTGTCGTCTGTCGAAAGGGGGGAGCTCTGGCCTAGTGAGAAAGTGCAAACCCATCGCCCTGCTGCTGCGCTGCAATCGGCCGAGTGCGGTCAGAAAGAGATCGCACGTGGGACCGGGAGAGTGTGCGAATGGGACAGTCAGCCCCAGTGTGGTTCGTGAAGAAGAAGTTGTTAATATATAACAAGTTGCATCATAGTCTTAAGACTTCAGTCTTAAGAAAGTGAACCGCCAATAAACATCTTTCGCAAAAAAGGTATCGACGGGACCAAAACAATCTCGACGACGCGCGCGAGCACAAGCAGCAAACCCCGCGAAGTGGCGCGCAATTGGCGAGCGAGTTTATTTTTGAAATTTGGCAATCCTTGTTTTGCGGTGTGTGTACTCAAGGATTTTCCGGGATACGAGCAGTGGTTTACAGAAAGGAAGCTGAATCATCCCGGCAATTCCCCCACGAGGATTACAATGGATTATTTCTACTTTTGGATCTACAACAGAAGAGAATGAAGTGAAATGTGATTAATTGGGTTAATTGCTGGTGACATGGAAAACGGTGTATGAAATGGACTGTTGAACATTTTCAGCTTAATGAAAAGTGGATGGACCTGAATGGACTGACAGTGAAGTAGTGCAATAGAAACAACTGAATGCGGGTGCAATTAATCGAAACCAGAAAAGATTGTGTTCTATCATAATAGTTTAAGGGTTTTGTTTCCCGAAAAAAGGCTCAAGTTACGCTAGAGGGAATTGGAAATCAAGTGAGTGAAAAATATGGAATCGCCTCAAATGTACGATACCAATCAAATTCAAGTGCGCAGTGATATCAAAAAATTAACAATGGCAGCAAACACCAATGTTACCAATAACAATAGTGCAGCGACAGTGAATAACAATAACAATTCGCCGACAGCGGTTAATCAGAATACGCTCGCGCTAAAACAGCAGCAGGCTCAACTCAATCAGCACTCCCAATCAAATGGGAATGTTCTAACCAACGGAAATCTTCTTTCGAAACAAATGCTCCAGCAAATTCAGTACTCCCAGAGCGAGCTGGACGAGCTCACGTCTCAGGAAATATCCTTGGATCTGCAGCACTTGATCGATGATCAGTTCCGCGATCCGGAGGCGCTCGGAATCTTCACCGAAATGGTTACCGTCGGCAGTACCAATGGAAGCGTCACAAACCCATTGGTTCAAACGGCTGCAGCCAAAGCTCTCCAGCTTCAGCAAGCTCGACTCTCACAACATACCAATGGAAACAACAACTATCAACGATCTCTGGCCTACATGCCACAACCGGTTCATACCGGAGCAACCTACGCCAACACATCGAGCGATGAGAACAGCAGCGTCGGTTCCTCCGACAGTGCAAACATCAAGGAAGAACCAATCGAACCCAACGAATACCGTCGTCAGTTGCAGAATGGAGGCGCTCAGTTCATGGGTAACAATGGCTATCAACTACCGGGTGGAGGAGCTGGCGGTGGCGGAGTTGGCACAAACTTCCTCACCAATGGCAACGGCAATACCTTCTCGAACCTTACTTCTGCCTCGGTTCTACACCACCAAGCCCTGCCACATCTGGCCGGAGCTGCCCACTTGGCCAATCTCACCAAACACAACAAAATGTTACCACACATGTCCCGGAAGTCTCAGGCCAAAATGGTCGATAAGGGAACTGACGAATACAGGAGACGTCGCGAAAGGAACAACATCGCCGTCCGAAAGTCCCGCGAGAAGGCCAAAGTTCGCTCCCGGGAGGTCGAAGAAAAGGTCAAAACACTTCTCAAGGAAAAGGATGTCCTCATAAGGAAAATCGAGGAAAAGAACAACGAGATCCAGCTCTACAAGCAACTCTACATGCACCTGATGAATCACAGTAATCCCGAGATCAACCAGATCTGCCGCAGCGCTTTGAATCTTTCAAACATGGGTGATCACATGTAGGCTATTCTCTGTCCCCTATCCACCCCTAGAAGAAAAACTCCTCAGAAAAAAAGAAACCACTTTTACCACTGAAACCCTAATCCGTACTGTACTTCGTAAGCAAACAAAAAAGCGGGGGAACTTCCTGTGCGAAGTGATTCACTCTACCTATATCTTGTAGCTTGTAGTAAATTAAACAAAACGCGACTCAACGCGACAACCACCCACGCACAAACATCTACAAACACAAAACACACAGACATAAAACACACACACAAACACAAAAAACGCATTATTTAGTGAAATTTGTATGTAAATATGTAACAATACGTTAGAAGAAGACGAAGAAGAATCGCGACGGCTTGCGGTTGAGAGCCAGTTTAATGTTTTTGCACTGAGACGAGACGCGAGAAAAAAAAAACTAAAGGAAAGAAGAAAAACTGTTACCAAACTTTAACATTTAAAATGTAATATTTCTCCTGTTCTTTTCTGTTCTGTTTTACCAATGCTGTGGAAGAAAAGTTTTTTTCCGTTCTATTAAAAATTATAATAATTATTATTATTTACAACAAAACAAGTTTACACCTTTTTGGTTTCGAGACTTGCGCGTGCGACAGTATGATAAGTATGGTGATGAATGATGATCGTTGAACCAAAGACCCAAAAGTATGTGTATAGAAAAATCATTGCGAGAAAGAGAGCAACCAATGCAAATAAAATGTGTTACAAAAATCTTTATTTTTTTGTGAAAAATGGATAAAAAATACCAGTGTTTCCGAGTGTTGTGGAAAAAAGTTGAGAATGTCCCTTTCTACAAGAAATCTCCAGGATGAATCAGAGGCGGAAGTGTGAGGTGATAAGATGGATTAGGTGACTGTGGAAATGAAATCTTATTTCTAGAGATTTTTTATAGTGGGATTAGTGGACTTGAAGTTCCTGCTTCTTGTTTTACGTTTGGAATCTCAAGGCTGGTAATCTCCTCGTTGCAAAAAAAAAAACAATGTAAAGGATTGGAATTCTTCAACAAAATGTATTTTTTTAGACGAAATTATTAGAAATTTTCGGCCAGTTCAATTCTTGGTGCTAGAAAAATGATAAAAATTAGATCGCTCTAGACCAGGGGTAAGCAACCATTTGAACCATTTAAAATTCATACCTTTCATCGGGCCGTACTTAAAAAAAAACACTTTTTAAAATTCTGAAGAGTTTTATGATAAACAAAATTTTAATAGTAAAACTTAGAAATATATGCATTTTTTTAAAGCTTGGACAAATTTATATGTGGTAAAAAAATTAACCCGAAAAATTAAAGTAATTATTTCAAAAAATTCCGTTTTCTCACGTAAGTCGACAAATATCATTTGGAATTGATTATTGTTGAAAAATTTAATTTGTTAAATAAATTTCAACTTTTTCGAATCCAGTCGGTTTTCCGTTTATGGACACTATTTACTAGGCATTTTTTCTTAAAAACGGATATTTTCCAAGGAATTGTCAAGAATAATAAAATCGTTTGACCCGCTTCCTAAAAAAAACTAAATTTGTCTTCGATGCCCTGGTTATTTTTCTATCAGTTAAAATATGCTTTGACTTAAAGTCCTGTTTCAAAACATTAAGTTGCTTTGCAAGGTTGCCAAAATTTCTGCAAAAACTTTAATTTCACAAATTTTTAAGCAAATTTCTTCTAATAATTTAAAAAAAAATCAGATTTCAAAGTACAAATAAAATAAAGAAACTCCCGAAAAAGGATTTTGAATGCTGATTGATGAAAACTAATAAACATTGTTAATGTAAAATGACTCAATTTAACGATGTTCGATGATTTTTCGAAGAAATTTGAGAGAATAGTATAAAAAAAACATGCACAGGTTTTTTTTAGTAAAATATAGGAATAACTATGGGGTAAAGGAAGAACTCAGATTTTTTTTTCGGAAACTTTTATGAAATCCTATATCACTCATCACAATCGCTTACCAGAATGAGGAATGCCTCAACACTCACAAACCAATTCGAAAAAATCATATATTTGAATCACTTTTCCACTGCATTGAGAAACGCTTCTACTCCTTCTGATAAATTATTTGCTTCTACCAAACTGCTACTTATTGTGGATTATGAAAAAAATGGTGGTTAACTTATCTTAGAAAGGAGTTAATGACAAATCTCCAATATTATGTTTTTGATAAAACAGACCCCTTTTGATTTTAGCAACCCGCCCGAAAATTTTGTGTTGCCAAAATCGAACGAGTTTTTTTTTCATCCTCTTTATCACTTCCTACAAATAAAGAACTATAATTATCATCACTAACATTATTATTAGCAATTTTTTTTACCATTTCTTACCATTTTAAGTCATTTTTTATTTTTTTATATAGTTTTTTTTATGCATTTAGCACATTTTTTGGTTTTAAAAATAATGTTTGGTTTTTCTTGTCATGTTTTGTATTTTTGTCATTCTATATAATTTTTACTTATTTTTTGGTAGTTTTAGTCTTTCATCCGTTTTTTCATATTTTATGATATTTTCATCATGTTTAACCTTTTTGAGTATTTAACCTTTTTGAGTACTTTATATTTTTTTTGTTTGTTTGTTATTGTATTTTATCAACATTACAGCAGTTTTCATCATGAGTTGCATGGAAATTTGTAGCCCGAAAACGCAGAAAATTAAATGTGTCAACAAAAAACAATCAGAATGGTGCAAGTGAAAAATATCAAGAAAGTTAGTTCACCGTTTCAATATAAATATCACACAAACTTTGGTTTTTCTTTCAGAATTATTCATTTTAGACCTCTTGAGACACACTCCGTCGTATATTGACTAGAAAAAGTGATTCGATAATTTTGATTTAGAAAAAAAAAATTTGAGGCTCGTTTTCTCGAAAAAGTCATTTTGGCACTTGCACCCCTCTGAACATCCAAGTGTCTGCTTTGAGATGCTATTTAAAGTTTTGAATTTTGATTTTTATGCTCTTCAGAAAACAACTTTACAGCCAAAAAGTTCCTATAAATGGGTGTTAAGCTTAAAAAATAACTCATTTTGTTGAAGTTGCTTTGAAATTTTTTTTATTAATATAAATAAAGATAGATTAAGAGCTTATATGAAAATAATATAAATGCTTGATTTTACAGACCACAGCTGGTTATTTGTATAGTTTAAAGATTAACCGAATATTCGGCGCCGAATACCGCCAAAAAACGTTAAGCCGAATATTCGGCTCATCGAATAGTTGAGCAAAGTATTCGGCCGAATAGGCCGAATACTTATTTTTCAAATTTTTTACATCAACATACTTGTAAAATTTTTCAACTAATTATGGATAATTTATAACATATCCAGAAGTTATGTTAAAAAAGCCATAAGATCATCAAAAACTTATGGTTTTAGTAAAAGATCATAGGTGTAACCGTGTATATTTCACTGTAGATAGCTTTATACTTTGATTATCGTTTATTCCAGATTTTTTTTCATATATCCAAGCTTGTCCATAAATCCCATAAAGAATTCAAGAAAAGTCAAATCTGCCAGGATAGCCAGATATTATTTGAAATTTTGAGGATTTCACCAGGGTTTAATCAGATAATTTGCTAAGTCAAACAAATACTCAAATTTCTCTCTGAATTTTTTAGATTTTGCGTTCAAAATCGATTGGTTAGAGTAAATTTAAAAATAAACTTAAATTTTTCTTCAATTCTTTGATAAGCTTTTAACACTGCTGCGTTGATTCGATGAAAACAATAAATTTTAAGTAATTTACTTTCTTTTTCCTCCTGTATTTTTGAGAATAAAGCCTGGATTTTGTTAAGATATGCTCTTTTTTTAACAAATTTTTCGAACAATTGTCCAGACCCAGCCGTGTGGATTCGTTTGGTAGAAAATATGGTATTCTTAATGTTAAATATAATCGTTTTTTGGCAACTATTTTGAAGACATCTTGGTAAAATTCGACATTCATCTGATTCAATATAAAATAAGCTATTTTTGGAATCTGGAATCCAATTTCTTTGGTGATAAACGTCCTAGAAGCGACAATTCATCTGATGTCCTTTTAACTATTGGTCATATTTTGAAAATCAAAGAGATCTCTACTTTGAGAAGATCTGATACTATCGAATCAAAAACATAAGGAGTATTAAGATGGAAGAAGTTGAAGAAAAATGAAATTGTCGCTCTTGAATTTCTGTTAAAATCTCAACAGAATATTCGGCCGAATGTTCGATTGGCCGAATTGTTGAAAATGTCACTATTCGGGATTCGGCCGTTCGCCGAATACCACTATTCGGTACATCTCTAGTATAGTTTATTAAACAATGTTTTTCAATGATTTTCAAACTATATTTTATGATGAGGATCTTTTTATTTTTGATGAAAAAAATTCCGATTCTGTTCAATAACTTTCAATTCCAACCGAAAGTTGTGAATTGGTAATGAATAGACTGATAGGGTGACCGATATAAATTAAATTTTTGATTATCAGCATATTGAGGACCAGCTTTGAAGTATGTCGACTTTAACTTTACGCTTTTTGCTACCATGAGTACAACTATTCTGAAATAATACATTTAATACTCTCGTTGTATGTTTTTGTGGTTCTTATTGTGATAAAAATATCACCGAAAAAAAATTTTTTTTTTTTTGTTTCCATTGGTTTCCATAGTTTTACAGGTTTAATTATTTATCCGCAAAGTTTAAAAAATTAAGATAATTAAATATTCAGTCAAAAAATAATGGTTTTAAGAAGATAATATTGATCTTTAAATTTTTCTTATATTTCCATTCATGACATATGTCATTGGTAACCAAAAAGCTTTTTTTTCCTTAATATGAATCTTTAGACCAGCCAAATTTAGGCTGACATAGTAAAATTTCATTATTTCAAGCGGGATGGCCACGATGTTTGTTCAAATACGCCATCTTTTTTGATCACTTTGGCTCAATTTTCAGACACTAACAACAAATCTTAAATTTCTTTTTTTTCTCCACAAATAGATAGTGAACATGTAGAAGATTCCAAAATTTTATAATTTATGAATATCGATTCAGTTAATTTAAAAATACAGCCAAAAAAGTTATGTGGGTTCACGAAGGTTAAATTTGAAGACACATACTCAATTCTCAAAATGGTAACTGAAAATGTTTTATTAGAAGATAGAAGATAGATGCTTGAAGAACAAAATTTTAAATAGTGGGCATAATTTCGAAATAACAAAAAATAAAAATCGGAGCTTGAGTTCAGGTGTGCTTGTAATGGGTTATATAATTCAATACGTCTTTTGTCACTCCCCCCTTCGATTTTTCATAAAATACCGTTGGAGGGAAATAAATAAGGTTGATGATTTTTTAATGGAAAATTTAAATAAATTCTTTGAAAATTGAAACAATTTAAAAAGCGAAATACCTTTTCAGAATCCAACACAATCTATTCCCCTTATAGCCCTGTGCATCTCATTTGGTAACTTGTATTCTAATAATAATTTCGAAATATCCGATATGTTTTGACCAGACCACTTTGCTCGGTAGCTGCCAATTTCCCATCTCGCCTTCCTATCAAGAATTTTTTCATTATTCCTAAGTCGATCAAATGTAGGGAATCTGCGACACGTAAATCAGCTATCATATCTAATGGTAGTTTCAATAACGGTGAATGCACTCTGTGATGTGTGCCGTATCGATTCGCGCGAAAGCCATCATCGGTGCGTTTGGATGCGTTTATTTGAGGGAAACAAAATAAAAAAAATAAAAAAAATATTAATGAAGAGGCATATGCTACCGTATTCTTTCAAGCAAACCTTTGATAAACGCCCGAGCTGGAGAGTCGCAAATGAAGCCTAGAATTTTAACTTTAATATCGTGGCCATTTATCATGAAACCATTCTTGGTAACCGAATCCATTTCTTTCGTGAACTTTTGAAGGAAAATACTTATGCTGGGAGGTTTTCGTTTTCCGGAATATATAGCCATTACCATAGGTTTAAGTTGAAGGAACTCCTTAATTTTGAATAGTATAGGCCAAAAATTTTCCGAAGAGTTTCGGTAAATCGGAAGTCCGTCGATGTTGAAGTTTACGGAAATTGTCATGGAATTTTCGATAATTTGAGAAATATCTTCAATACATTTCTGGAAGCCATAATGTCAGTATTGACCATCTCCCATTCTATCCAGAACAACATTTCTGCTCGTTTTCAGTAAAGTTCTTGGATCCCTAGGAACTCGAATATTCAACGTTGTATTTAAAATCAACAATAAATCCTTAACCGCCTGATGACTTAAATTGCATGTTATTGCCCATGTTCTTAGTTTGTCCGTGAAAATTTCAACTTTTTCGCAATCGGATAATGTAGGCGGTAAATATTCGTTGTTTGCCGTTTGTTGTGTCGAACTTTGAACGCTTGAGATTCGGAAATAACTGCATCGGAGGTTGCTACAGGAACATCAGGAATATTTACATCTTCTAAAATATGTTTGATTGTCTCCTGTGAAGAATGAGATTTTTCAACACGCCCCTGTATTATTCGGAGATAGTTTTGTCGAACATTTCTCTTAAAATATCCACTACATTTAATTTTTGACCATTTGGAAGACATTTTGTAATGAAGACCTGATGTCTACTGAACAAAAATCAATTCATCTGCTTTTAAAAAACCAAAACGACTTGCACCGCCCATATAATAACAAAAACACTGAATAATTTCTTGAAAGGGCTTTTATAAACTTCAATCGATTTATTTGAAGTAGTTTTGAGCCCTCTCCTAGTCTGAACGAATGGAAAGTTCTTTAAAGTTTTAAAAGGTGCTAAAAATTACCGAGTTTATTACTGTTTTATCAGTTAGTTTCAAAATACACTATAAGCTGTCTAGTTAGACGGCTTGTTTTGAAAATATTTAAAATAAATTCGTTTTATATCAAATCAGATATTACAAAACCTTTATAAAATAACTTATAAAAATTATAAAACCGTTCCGATTTTTGTGTGTTACTTGGGGTCAGCAAGTAACGACATGAATAATTGTTAGCTTTTTACTTCTTTATATTCATACTCATTCTCAATTCCCTAGCTACTCGTGGGACTAAACATGAACATAAACAACAACACTAAAAACAGAAAGAACGTCGAGACAACTGATGTTAGCTCGGACGAAAGAGGAGAAAGCAGAAGAACTCAGACGGAGGTCTTTGCCAAGAGAGGACTCCTTAGGTCTCCTCTACTGAGCAAAGTAGTAAAGGAGCTAGGCAAGGAGATTGGCAGGGAGGTTGCCAAGGAAGCGGGAAGAAGCCCGATCGCTGATGGGTCCACTGAAAACCTCAGCAGTTCCCAGCAAGAGGAGCAGGTCCCAATCGCAGGAAGAGGTGCACCAAGGGGCATAAAAAAATGTGGCCTTTTGGAGGCAGCCGACATGGTCGACAAGATGCAGGAGTTTGTGCGAAGCACCAACAACGTGCACACGCACATCAAGACCTGGGTGCCGAAATTGATGGTGCTCCTGCAGAGTGCCGTCAAGGAACGAACGGAGTTGGTGCGGAAGGCCGAGGCTGCAGAGAAGGACCTGGAGGAAGCAAAATTTGTTGCTTCTCAAGGACTTTCGAAGGAGTCCAAGCCAAGAAAAACCGCAAAAAGAGATCGCGACTCCCCCGTCGTGAACGATTCCTCCAAAAAAGGAGGGGCACGGATTATGAGGATGCCGACGGTGAAAGCAGTGCTGGAGGCTGGCGAATGGTTCGCAATAGGAAGGAGAACGTAAAAAGAAAGGTCGTTATGAAACCAGAACCACCCCCAAAACCCAAACCTCAACGGGTGATGTCCAGGGGTGATGCGCTTATCGTGGAAGCGAAAGAAGGCACAACGTATGCGGACTTGTTCCGGAAGTTACGCGCAGAGCCAAAGTTATCTGCTCTTGGTGAGAGCGTCACCAAAACAAGACGCACCCAAAAAGGCGAACTGCTCTTCGAGCTAAAAAAAAAGACCCGGCGGTAAAAAGAGCCGACTTCAAGGAGCTTGTCGAAAACACCCTAGGCGATGAAGCGACTGTCCGAGCGCTATCACAGATCGCGTCCATTGTGTGTAAGGACCTTGATGAGTTCACCACTGCAGAGGAGCTCGAGAAAGCTCTCTCCAGCATACCTGGCATGAGCAACGAATCGGTAGCTATAAAAATAAGAAAGGCGTACGGTGGAATGCAGATTGCAACGATTCGCCTCTCACCAACAGCGGCCAACACGCTACTGACGGTAGGAAGTGTAAGAGTAGGGTGGTCAATAGGGCATTTTAGAACCGCACCCAGGATACCGAAGCAGATGCAACGCTCCTTCAACTGCTGGGATTTTGGTCATCTATCCCGAAGCTGCAATGGACCCGACCGGTCACGATGCTGTCGAAGATGCGGTGAAGAGGGACACTTCTCTCGAGAATGCAAAAAACAGCCGAAATGTATGCTATGCAAGCAGGAGGATGGAAATGTCCATGAAACTGGTGGCTTGGACTGTCCGGTATATATAAAGGCAAAGGCAAGCCAGTAAAACTGGAAATAACCCAGCTAAACCTCAACCATAGCGAGATTGCACAGCTTCTGCTGGAGCAAACGGTAGGCGAAAAGAAGTGTGATTTGGGGCTTTTATCAGAACCATACAGAATCCCGTCTGGAAACGGTAATTGGGCAGCGGACAGGTCTGGCTCAGCTACTGTCTACGCCACGGGACGATTTCCTATCCAGGAGATAGTGGTAGATTCTCGGGACGGATTCGTAATTGCCAAAATTAACGGCATCTTTTTTTGTAGCTGCTACGCTCCACCAAGATGGACGATCGTGGAGTTCAACACAATGTTGGATGAACTCACTCACGAACTGACAGGAAAGGCCCCTGTTGTAATAGGAGGAGACTTCAACGCCTGGGCGGTAAACTGGGGTAGTAGGTGCAACAACTCTAGGGGCCACAGTCTACTAGAGTCCTTCGCAAGACTGGAAGTTGAGCTGTGCAACACTGGATCCGTCAGCACCTATCGCAAGCATGGAATACCAGACAGAACGTCAGCGATCGATATCACCTTTGCGAGTCCATCATTAAAAACTGATATGAATTGGAGAGTGTGTGACGATTATAAACACAGCGATCACCAGGCGATACGCTATAGCGTAGGAAACCGAAATCCGGTGGCAGTAAGGCAACTGCCAGTGCACGAGCGGAGATGGAAGACTAAAGTTTTCGACAAGAAAGTGTGCACCGAAGCTGTATACATGCAGGACTCATCCCAGGTCCATAATGCTGAGCAGCTGACGAAAATGATGGTAGCGGTGTGCGACATGACCATGCCCAGAAGAAATACACCGAAGTGGTATCGACGACCGGCTTACTGGTGGACTTCAGAAATAGCTGAGCTTCGTACTAGCTGTCTAAAAGCTAGACGACGAGCTCAACGGGCGAGAAATGAAGCCGACAGAGAAACGAGAGGTGCCGTTTACCGAGCAGCCAGGGTGGCACTTAAGCGAGCGATTAAAGCAAGCAAAGAGAACTGCTACAGAGCGTTATGCCAGCGTTGATGATAACCCATGGGGCCAAGCCTATAAAGTTGCACTGGCGAGATTCGGTGGCCCAAGGTCGCCGACTGAAAAGTATCATGAAAAACTGAAAAAGATCGTTGCACATCTTTTCCCGCAGCATGGCCCGACGCAGTGGCCACTTACCCCGTACGACGCGGGTTCCCACGACATCGAGTTGATCGGTTGATAGCCATGCGAGTTTCCTGTGCGTACAGGACCATATCAGCAGATGCAGCTTTTGTCATCGCGGGCATGATTCCCATCGACATAACTCTGGCGGAGGATATGGAATGTTACAAAGCAAGAACTGTTAGAGGAGTGCGTAAAATTCAACGAGCAGCGTCAATGCTCAAGTGGCAGGAGCATTGGGACGCATCGAACAACGCAAGATGGACGCATAGGCTAATCCCGCGACTTTCAGACTGGGTAAATCGGAAGTATGGAGAGGTCAACTTCTACCTGACGCAGTTCCTTTCGGGTCATGGGTGCTTTAAGCAATACCTTCATCGGTTTAAGCTTATTAGCTCGCCTTATTGCCCGGAATGCGTAGAGACGGAGGAATCGGCAGAACATGCTATCTTTGTCTGCCCCAGGTTCAATTCAAGGCGTCAACAACTTCAAAATTTGAACGCTGAAAACATAGTGAGTGAAATGTGTCGCGACGAACAGTCGTGGCGTGCTATCGTCGACGAAATCTCGCAAATCATGCGCGATCTGATAAGAATCAGGAAAGATGATGAACGGAGAGAGCGAGATAGTCAACCAAATTTGACAAGCTAATGGAAGGTCTTGGGCCTCGTATGACACTTCAATTCAAAAGCAACGCGATCTTAGGGCGCGGTATAACCCTAATCTGGACTCATACGTGTGGTGGGACTTAAAAGGTCTCACGTACTCAGCTACGATCTTTCCTGCAGCAAAAGGAAGCGGAGATACCATTCGGGGTGGTCGTGTCGGGATTCTAGCTTGGTAGTTTCTCAATCGGCCATGCCTTGGTGGTTAGAAATCCTGCGGAAGTGGTTGCTGTGACGGGCGCGAGTTACTTTGAAAGCGTTACCTAACCGGCACACGTTTCGAGGTCCCCGGGATAGTGGATGCTGTGACGGGCGTGAGTTATTATGAAAGCGTTACCTAACCGGTACACGTTTCGGGGTCTTCCGTACCAGTCTGAAGTTGGCGATAGAGGAGAAGGAGGAAAAAGGAGAAAAAGGATAAAGCAGAACGATGATCAAGGAGAAATTGAGAAAAAATTGAGAAAGAGGAAAAGGGTGAGATGTATAAGAGCATGAGCACAGCCTACCCCTTGATGTAGTATCATAGGGTGAAACCAAGGGGCACATCTGGCACACGAAGCCCAAGGTGTTTTTAGTGGGACGAACCATCTCACGGCAGCAAACACCCGGCTGTTATGGTTTGAAGTAAAATTTCCATCTTGTAAAAAAAAAACTCGTTCTCAATCCAAACGGTACATGCAGTACATTCTTTTCCTGAATCATAATTCAAATTAATTTGGATTGCTGTAAATTAATTCCTCGATTTCTTTCATGTATAAATATTCCTTGATTTTCGTTCTAATTTTTCAATCTTTTACTATGCATTTCTTTCTTATTTTTTTGTGTTTCCTACAGTAAGCACCCTCAATAAATCGAAACTTAAACATAACAAGAAATAATAATAGAACATAAAAAGTATTTCCCATCATTTCTAGAACGTCTAGAAATTAAAACAAAACGAGATGATTTAAACACAATTCAAATGTATAGAAAAAACTTAAGAGAGAAATGGCTCCCATATTATTGAAACCTGCAAGTAGGCGAAAAAATTTAAAAAATTATTCCCCAAGAAATTTACGGGTTTTTTTTTTGTTTTTGTAAGAACGAGTATTTTAGTAGAATGCTAGTGTGGCAGTGGCGGTATAAAGATTTCACAATATAAAAAATATAATCAATAAGCCAATATTAACCAGATGATAAATTGTCAATAAAAACAGTCAAACAGTTGGAAGAACACTTGCCATAATTTTGAGCCCTAGAGTAAACCCATACAGTTTTATACTTTTACTAGACTTGGTGACAAAATATCAATGAAAAAATCAGCTAAACTATCCAGCTCCTTGCTTAAGCACATTCTCAGGTCAAATATTGTAGCCAAAATGTTGAATTTGTTCTTACTTATTTCATGTCTCTCTTAATTTAAATTGTTTTTCTTATGCTTATGCTTGGGTGATTTTTATCAAAAAGGAAAAAAAAACTTTTAAAAAGAATTCGGCACTTTAAAACAGAAAAATAACGAATTGACTGTTTACTATCTGAATAAACAATATAGATACTGTCAAATTCATTGTTAATAAACTTTGCTTGCTGAATTTAGTGTACAATGATGAGAGCGAATGCCACAGTAGCTCGAAACGTATGCAAAACTGGTGAACGAGTTTGCAAGACGATTAACAAATCAAAATATATTGCTAAGTTCAACATGGTAAGACGAAGTTTACCGGGTCTGCTAGTACCTATATAACAGATGTAAAACTGATCGTTCCAATTTTCAAAGCAATGCTTCAGACATTTTTTTTCTTTGTCTTGATATCACCAATTAATGACCTTTTAAACATACCAAAATAAATCCTAAGCCCTTTTCACAATTTGTCATCCGCATAGTGATATGCATTTTAGTTGGAAGTAGAACTCAAAAGTGCGCACCCATCCATTGGACTTTGATTCTTTCGATAAACCTCGTCGCAGAAATTATAATGTGACTCAGAAGGAAAGTGCGAACAATATGAAATCGAAAGTTCCACCTTCTGAATAATGCATTGCAATAGAAAAATATTGGCGTAGTTTTGTGTTTATTGAAATTCGGTATAAACTGTCGATATTAATGCAAATAGATTGCGTAGGTTGAAATGTAAATGTTTCATTTCTGCAATTTTATATGGAGGTTCTTGACACTAGAAATGTAGGTATTACTTTCCCAGTGTGATGCAAATTCGTGGATAAGACTCACGGTATCTGTTTTATGAGTTTTTTTATGGTCTGGCTTATTTTTAGGTATGAAGAATAGTTCAGTGGTTTCCTTTTTTTCGGAGATCGAAATCATTTGTTTTAGATATCGGCTTTAGACTTTTTTAGTCGATTTTGGATCATTTTTGAGCTGAACAACAAACTGTAAAGGGAAACTGAGCTTCTGCATGAGATTATGTCTATGTGTATTGGAATAATCGTTTAAGCTCATAGTTTTAGCATTTTAGATATAATAAATGCTTAAAATCATTGCTATGCTGGTGCTGTTTATGATTTATGGTAAAGAGAATTTCATTATCCTCTGGATTTTTATAGGGCTTGCTCGAGACTTACCTTACCTTCAAAATATTTATTATAATTTAATTTTTGTAAGATAAGTTTCATAAGTGATTTTCATTTTAAAATTTCTCATTTAACAGAAATTTATATTTGTTTTTGCAAAGTTTGATAAACCAGCATGAAACATAAGGGCATGTGAGCATGCGTATGGCATTTAAATGATGAGGAGTTTAAAAAAACAATGCTTCCAAACGAAAAAGTGCGTATGCCCACATCGGAATAATTTGAATGTCATCCATTGTCAAAAAAATAACCGATAGTTTTTTTTTTTTTCGTGAGTTAAAGTGAAAGTTACGACTCGAACGCACATTTCGCTGCCTCTTCCTAGTATGTATTCAAATTAGCATCTGATGAAAGTGGACGCACGGTCATTCGAAAATGCGACACCGAGAGTTATATCTGTGTATGAATGCGTATTGTCACATAGATTTTTGATGTTTTTTTTTTCGATTCGCCTCTTATGTCTCGCTGCTGCTCTTTCAAGCATTCAAACATAAACATTTTACAGCGGTAGTTTTGTTTGGCGTGTATCCGTTGCGATTATCATCGAAAGACACATCTAATCGCCAAGTGAAGCGTGTGAGCTTAGTTTAAAAAGGAAAAAAAACTCATCTACGATGGATTTCATGGTTAGACATTGATGGGAATATCTACCAATAGAAATCTATAATAATATTTCAAATATATGGATCAAAATTCAATTTTTATATAACAACTTCAATAAATCAATCAACATTGTTTAAGTCAAGAGTCAAAGTCAATTTATCACAATACAAACCTACCATGTTTAATATAGACCTATTATAAGGAATCGTATTTCAGTGAATCCTGATGTACACAGACGATAGTCATTTAGTATCTATGGCCCATGGATACCGAAAGATAATCATCAGTGTATATCAGGATTCACTCATATACGGTTCCTAAGCAGAAGCCTATCTCAAACATGGAAGGCTTGTACTGTGATAAATTTCTCTCTGTATTTTTACTAGGTTTCTACCGTTCCTACTGGGCAGCAGCTTAATGGGACCATCCATTATTTCCGATCCTTTCTTCGAAAGTCTTGTTTGGTTCGGTGCCAATTCGATACAAAAACCGCTTTCAGAGCGTCCCAGTTAGACATAAAAAACCCTCACCAAAGGAGATTTTTTTTCTAACTTGACAAAGTTCATGAACGATCCTTCTTTTGCATTCTGAACTTGGGACCTAAAAATACGTTAGGATGTTGATCAGAAGAACACCGGCCCGCCGTTTTGCTGCCAAACAATCTAAGCGTACAGTCAGCCCGTCGTCGGAAAATTTATTTTACAAGAAGAAAAATCTTATCAAAACCGCTGCCAAGAACGATGACGTTGCGCATTATTGGGATGCACTCTTTTCGGGAAGAAGGGGCTGTTTTATTGTGCTCGTTTATTAATTGTACGAAACAAGCTACCAAATTGTTGGGTTAAAACGTGGCAGAGATAAACACCTAAGGTACTTGAGAGAACAGCCCATTGTACACAAATCATTCAAAAGAAATGTATAGGACCTGAAGAGATTGAAATTCAAACCCATTAAACTATTTGGGGTTTTTCGTCGTAGTTATCAAAAATAGTTCCTTAAACCGGTGTAACATAAGATGCACTGTTGTTTTAGAAAGCTACCTAAAAGTACAAAAAAAACAAACATCCTGAAATGCATTTAAAGTGTGATCGGGACAATTTCGTCCAGCATTTTCAACAGCTGAACATTACAGGACAATTTTAGGTCAGAAAAACTGCTCAAGAAAACAACTGTCAAACTCACTACTCACTAGTATGATCGAAACGATTTTCTCCTGATGTTTGCAGGAAACTTCGTATCCGTTCCGTAGCCTCAAGATTACTTCTTTTAGAGATTAACATGGAAATTACCACCAGGGTCCGGCGCCGATTGACCGACGCATAGAGCTGAGATAAAAGATCTTCACTGCTGGCGATCCGGAAACAGCGTATTCACTTGCTGCCAGCCAAGGTTCTCGTCAGCTGTGCGAATTTCTGCGGCTAGACTACGCCGCCACGAGCTTCTAGCTCAGGGGTCGGGGAACCTTTTGAATCATTACCCCAAAACATTTTTATTTAAGTTGATATTACCACATGACGAAGAGCAAAAAAAACATATCCGTAAACACTAAGCGAGCTCTCTGAATGCCTCAGGGGGAAAATGAAAATATACACTTTTCACTCACAAGAATTTCACATTTACCCCATTTGGGGTTATTTACCCCGGTTCCCCGACCGCTGTTCTAGCCTGACTCTTCTTCGATGCCCATCTGGATTCCAGTCAAGCACCTCTCTGCAAATCTCGTTTTCATCTCTTCGCAGCGTGTGCCCAATCTATCTCCACTTACGTTCCCGAATCTCGATTTCTAGCGCCATTTGATGACACCGGCGATGTAGTTCCACGTTTGAGATCCAGTTGCCTGGCCACCAAGGCCGCAGGTAGCGACTCACAAAAACTTGCAGTTTTCGCCTAGTCACCGCACTGCATATTTGCATCAAGTTTCGCACCCGTACAACAATACGGATTTGACGGTTGAGTTGAAGATTCGGATTCCAATTCGTAGAGAGGTCTGGCGTGAGCGCCAGCTGTTTCGGAGACTCGCAAATGCAAAGCGGGCTTTTCTGATCCGTTTTTCGATGTCTTTCTTGGTACCAAGATACTGAAAGCACTCCACTTTTTCAACCTGTTGTCCAGCTGCCACAAAATTGGAAGGATTTACTGTGTTGATTTGCATCGACTTGGTCTTTCCGACATTGATTTTGAGACCTGCTGCCTTGGAGCTCTCGGTGAGGTCGTCGAATTTGCTCTGCATGTATTGTTGTCTTTGGGCGAGCAATCAGGTTCCACGGCAATCCTCAGTTTGGGCTACAGTCGTTCGATCCAGTCAGAATCTCATCCATTACGATGAGAAAAGGTAGCGGTGATAAGATACATCCTTGTCTCACTCCAGCAGTTACCGGGATTGGATCAGACAAGACACCATCGTGCAGAACCTTGCACGAAAATGCCTCCACTGTGCTTCGTTGAGTTGGACTAGTCTCTCTGGAACTGCCCATCGCCTTAGAGCCGCCCAGATGTTTTCGTGGTTCAGTCATTCGAATGCTATTTCGAAATCAACGAACACCAGCAAAAGAAAGTACTGCAATTCGTTGATTTGTTCCAGTACGATTCGTAGCGTTGTGATGTGGTCCACACATGATCGTCTGGATCGGAATCCAGCTTGTTTCCGTCGGGTCGGGTGTAGCGTCGTTTTTATCCTGGATTCTGTTCAGGATTACTTTGTAGAGTACTTTGAGGGTTGTACAGATCAACGTTATGCCTCGCCTGTTACCGCACTCTGTCAGGTCTCCTTTCTTCGGGACTTTTACGAGGATACTCTGCATCCAGTCGGCCGGGAATGTTGCAGTATCCCAGATGTCAGTGAAAAGACGATGCAACATTTGTGCTGACTGGGCAGGGTCGGCTTTCAGAATTTCAGCAGGGATGCAATCGATCCCAGGTGCTTTGTTGGATTTCATGTTTTTGATTGCCGCTTCCATTTCAGCCAGCGAGGGCGCTTCCGAGTTGACGCCATTTATGCGACTTACTGTTGGCTCTTCGAGCTTCGGGTTTTGTTGGCCATCGCTATTTGTGACTCGGAAGAGTTGTTCAAAATGCTCAGCCCAACGCTTGAGCTGATCTGTTCGATCTGTCAACAGCTGACCTGCTCGGTCTTCCACGGCATTCTTGAATCATTCCTTGCACTCCACTAAGGCGGCGAGAAATGTCATAAAGAAATCGGATATCTCCAATGGCTCTTTCTCCCTCTTTGGCTAAGGAGTTTGTCCAGGCTCTCTTGTCTCGTCTACAAGTTCGTTTAACTGCCTTTTCCAGCTCCGCATATCGTAATCAGGCGGCTGCTCTGGCTGACCCGGTACATGCCTGCTCAATTCCGAATTTCGCCTTTCTCCGATCATCGACCATCCTCCAAGTTTCATCCGACATCCATTCACTTCTTCTTCCACAATCTTAACCGAGAGTACTATGGCTCGTCGTGATAAAGGCATTCTTGATTCCACACCACTGTTCTTCGACTGTTGCGTCTGTCGGAAATTCCAAGGCTCTGAATTCTAGCAGTTCAACGTATGCCGTTTCACTTCTCGATTCTCCAACCGGCGGACGTCGTATCGACACCAGACTTTCTCCTTGCGCCGTAAGAAACTCACAACTCTCAGTCGTATCTCGCCAAGGACGAGGTGATAGTCAGATGCAATGTCTCCGCTTCGTTTGTTACGGACATCAAGAAGGTTCCTTTTCGGCTGATGCAGATGTGGTCAATTTGATTCTCTGTTCGGCCATCTCGGGGTCCCCAAGTGACCTTATGTGCTGGTCGATGGGGGAAGAGCGATCCACCGATCACCATGTTGTTGTTGCCACAAAAATCTACAAACAGCTCTCCTTTTTCGCTCATTTGTTACAGACCATGGCACTCCATGATACGCTCAAAGTCCTGATCATCGGAGCCAATCATTGCGTTGAAGTCGCCAGTCACTCTTCGAAATTTTTCCTATTACGCTGTTAAATTGACTGTAAAACTGCTCTTTCTCCTGCAAATCGGCAACGTCAGTTGGCGCATAACATTGGACCATTACCCGTGTTCTAAATCTAGCTACGATCATTCTTTCGTTTATCGGTTTCCACCTTATGAAGGCCGCATGGGCCTGCGGGCTCAACAGACATCCAACTCCTCGTTTCCGAGTAGCGTGTTCTCCTCGTATGCCAGAGTAAAGCAGTACTCGCCTGTTAGGCCAACAAACTTCGCTCAGTCCCAATATCTCTAGCTTAAGGCGACTAGCTTCTCCAGCAAGTTGAGCCACCGTACTTGGCTGGACAGGGGTCAAAACATTCCAAGTTCCAATTCTAGACCATGGTTTCATGCTAAAAGTCGTTGGGAAAGGTCCAATACGGTTATTTTCTTTTGTCAGTTTCCGTAACAATTTAATAAATCGGGAGCAGTAGGTTGTTTGCCTAAGGTCCCTATCCCGCGATGGGGCTGCCATCTTGGACTTGACAGGCGGGAGTGGCATTTCAAAAATTCAGCCGCTAGCTGCGAGACAGACGCTGTTTGAGCCGCCCCTGACCTGGAGAACAGACACTAGGTTGTTGTTGCACGCCGTCCCTGACCTGGGACACAGACGCGAGCGGCCACCTTCTCCGTCTGCGTGCGACCAAAGCATCCACCGGGGTCGGGTACCCGTTCTCCGCTTAGGTCACTCGCATCCCAGACGGCACCGTGGAGATGTTGAGAAAGGAGTTGTGAATAAGAGGTGATATGACCTGCCTTGAAAGAATTTTTTTTCGATAAGCCAGACTTCCAGACCGCACTTAATTTTGGCTGATATTCGCCCGACCGAATATTCGATGCTTCTCTACATTATTATTATTAGTATTATTTATTATTATTAACTATTAATTCATCGAACATAGAAGTTTAAACGAATAGTAAAAACACGGTTAAACAATATTAAATAATCTGGACTGACTTATTGGACGAATAAAGCGACTACTAGATTCTCTGGTGTATGTGTTCAGCATCCTGGAACAATCGCACCATCACGCTTAGTGGCTTATTGAACCCATACGAAGTTCGATTATTTTGATTGAAGAGTAGCGAGTTAGATCGAAGGGTCCTTGATGGGGCGGTGAAGTTTATCGTTCCATCAAATTTAACGATTGCACTTCTCCGTTGAAAATATTTGAGATAAATGCTGCCTGCTGAGTCTTTTGGCGGCATCCAAGAGTTTCTAGACCCAAAAGCTGACATCGCTCAGGTTTCGGTTTGAATGATGGCATTGGCAAAAAAAACTCCATTTGACTTGTGGAATACTTAGGGACTAAAATGATCTCGTTAGGGAACTTGAGTGACGAATATCAAAGGACCTTATTTTAACAGCTTAGCTACAACTGTATTGTGATTTAAGTCTTCCTTAATTTTTTTAAATTTCTAAGTCATTTCTAAACCTACTTGATCAAAAAAATTTGTTGTGTCCATTTCTTAATTTTTTGTACTGTTGATCATTTTGTAGTTTTCGGCATGTTATAATTTTTTTATATTTTGATCAAATTTGTGGTTTTGATTTTACTTTTTTGTGCGTTTTTGACATTCTTGTCCCTTTTTGTAATTTTTGGTTGTTTTTTAATTTTTTTACTATGAATGGCTAACTTTTTTGGTAGATTTTTCTCCATGAGATCGCGAAATAAAACTGAGACGAAGAGTTGATTTGCACTGATGAGTTTCCAAAAACGATCATATTCAGATTTCACAACCTACATTACAAATTAAAAAAAAGGAACAAAAAGGAAAATCACTTTATCCATAAACAAAACTTTAATAATTTAAACATTTTCTTTTAAATATTCTTCGAAGTTTGATAGGAGTATCTTCAATCTAAAGGATCGTTTTTGAAAACACATTAGTGTACCCGGAACATGAATAAGGAAAACAACTTCGTTTAAAGAAAATTCATACATTTTTTTACTTTACTTTTAAACTTTTTTTCACTGCCTCAAAGTAAGAAATAGGAGTTTCCTTAAGAAAAATGTAGGAGCATGGGAGGTGTAGGAAAACTCGATCGCTTCATTAACCAAAATGGATCCTGAACTATAACCTTTTCCCTACTAACAAACCCCTTTCCATGGATATTTGAATACAGATTCACAGACGTATAGACGGATTCTATAGTTGGTGATATTAACTTATCCTACTAACAATCCTTCCTTCATTCCTCATTGACTACTACGACGTGGCCGGCGCCGTTGTTGATGGTTTTCAAAGGAAGAGCATGAGTTTTGTGCATTATGAATGTACTGCTAGTCCCAAGCACCATTCTTTTGGTTCTTGCGCAAAGCTGATGGCCTCGATCAATCACGGAGTAGCAACCATTGGCGAAGTAGAACTTGTTCTGCTTAGCCACGCCAGCGATCATGGAGTTTGAAGTGCGTAAGTTTAACAAAGTCTAATCAAATATGTAATATGAATTTTAAAATGAATGATCATATCTAAGCACTTCAAGTTCAATGATTTAAGGTGGATATAAGTAGTCAACTAAGCTAAACTAAGCTAAAAGCTGACATCGCTCAGGATAAGCAAGTAGATCTTCGGTGTGGCGTCAGGGAAGGTACACCGATTTTTTTTTGACTATTACGTGTCACTGAAACTGCAACCTTTAAAATAAATCAACCTGTAATTAACAAAACCTATGATTTTAAATTGTTTACCTTGAAAGTTAACGAAGATTCATTTATTAATACAGCAAATGTCCTGTAAAAAAGTTGTACACTGAAAATTAAATGTCACGTAATTTGTTTTTTCGACCTGTAAAATTACGGTAAATGTTCTGCTCCTTTTTGTTACAGGACATTTGCGTAATTTTACAGGAAATAATTTTTGCTGTGTATCTTAAGGCGACTCTGACAAATCGCTTTTGCACGCGCTGAATCCTCAAAATCCAACTTAGCTGGTAAGGGACCCAAACAATTGAAGCATGTTCAATTATTGATCGGACGAGCGCACAGTACAGGGATTTCAGGCATAAAGGATCTGTAAATTCACACGCAACTTTGGTGATGAAGCCGAGTTGACGATTCGCTTTATTGATGACTGAAGAAGACAATAATGGATAATAAAAATCGAAATATATTGCATGATTCAATGGATTCTTTGAATAATAATAGCCGAAATAAAAATAATCAACATTTTTTAAGAGTACTACAACTAAATATCAGAGGCCTTAATGATCCGAACAAATTGGATTTCATTAGGATGTTCCTTGAAAAATTTCCAGCATCTTTTGATATCTTAGTGTTAGGAGAAGCCTGGTTGAAAGAAGATAGAAAACACTTCGCCTGTATAAATGAATATCGTAGTTTCGTTTCCTGCCGTCCTGATTCTAGTAGTGGAGGTCTCGCTGTTCTTGTTAGAATCACTTGTAGTTTCGGAAGTTGAAAATACGCATTTTGAAGGTTTTCACCTGGAGGTTCGCCTATCGATATCCACGCTATTGTTCGACAAACTCGACTCTGTGCTTGCATCCCTGAAGCCCACCTCAAGGTTCCTAATGCTTGGAGATATCAATATCCCAATAAATCATACAACTTGCCCCGTTGTTCAGCGGTATGTAGAACTTTTGAAATGTTACGGTTGTTGTGTGACCAACACGCACATAACTCGTCCAGCCAGTAGCAACATACTACACCATGTTGTTTTCTCGGATTCTATTGTCGAGCAAATTTTGAATGAAACACATTCACTTGAAATAAGTGATCATAGTTTGATTCTTGCAACGATAAATTTGTAAAAAAACTCTAATGCATCGAAAACTGGAAAATGTAATCACCCAGCACGAAAAACTGAATGCCACTTTCCGAGTTAAATTTGATGAATTACATGCGCTCAATCCCTCAGAAAAACTTAACAAAGCGATAGAGTTATATAATGTTCTGAAAAATAGGTACTCGAGTACAGTATCTTTTAAAGCAAAAGTTAGAGGATACTGCCCATGGATATCGTTCGATGTATGGAAACTGATGCAAATTAAAGACTGTTCTCTTACCCGATGTAGAAAATTACCTGCTAACGAAGGCTTGAAGGACCTTCTGGTGCACGGCTCAAAAAAAGCAAGAGTATTTCCACAAAATGTTCAACAAATCAAACCAAAAAACGATGTGGAAACATTTGAACGATCTGATTGGGCGAAATGAGTCACAAAGCGCAGCAGTTAAACTAGAATTGAATGGAGTTATTACATCAGAATCTTAACTCATATCTAATGCGTTCAATAAATTTTTCTGTAATATTGGAACTGTACTAGCGGCTTGGGGTTGTAGAAATGCTCACACAAATCACACTTCAGCAGTCAACCACCACAGCAGTATCTACTTACGACCAGCAACCGAACAAGAACTTATTGTCCTCATAAACAAACTTGATTCCTCAAAAAGTCTGGGACCAGATGGAATCACCACGCAGTTTGTCAAAGCTCATCACACTATCCTAGCGCCGTTAATGAAAGACCTGTTCAAGGAATGTGTTCGGACCGGGGAATTTTCAGATTTTTTGAAAACTGCACGTGTTGTTCCGATTTTTAAAGCGGGGAAAAAGACGAACTGTAGTAACTACCGTCCAATATCGGTTTTATCAGCTTTAAGCAAGATCTTGGAACAACTTCAAGCAGCTCGTGTTACGCAATACCTGAAACAGCATCATTTGTTGTATAGCTACACCCATAGAAGAGGTTGCAAAAATCCAATGCCTATTTAGCAAATCTCTGTGCCAATAATGCCATGAAATGTGCACTGTGCCGAAGACGTAATGTTTGGTAACTGGCATAAGGACTCGGCTCCCAACCAAAATGATGCATGACCACTACATTCAAGCGAAACAAGTACAACATTTTATGGCATTTCCTTCCTATTGGATAATTCATCCCAGAATCAAGAAAATTAAAAAAAAAATACGGCACCAAAGGGAGAATCAAACTCTAATCACCAACTATATCGTCTTGCCAGTTCGACACCTTAACCAGTGTGCTATTTGAGCTTCATGCAGGACGAGGGATATTTGTCATACAATTTCTGCCACCGATCAATCACAAAAAAAGCACAACGGAGGATTCCCGGCGTTTGGCCTCCTTTCAAGGCATCCTTTTGTCAAGCGATGGAAACGGCAAAGGGAACGGTAGTGAAGGAAACGGGAAATCCATTGAATGAGAACGGTGCTTTGCTTACTGCCTGCTATTACATACACACGCTACATATACACAGCTGCCAAAGCCGGGCAGCTTGGCCGGTGGAAGAAATGTTTTTTTTTGTTGCTTCTGCTATATACATACGCACAGCTTAGCCGGTGGATTGAATTGAAGCAATGTTTTTTTGTTGCTTTTGCTACATTCACACGCACAGTGCTCGGTTCGCTGGCTGTCTGGTGTTGGCCGGTATTTTTTTCCATCCTTCTTCGTCTTGTGGTGTGATAGGGAGAGACGTGAAAACGTTTTTATTTGTTTCTTTCAGGCATACGTAATTCGATTGCTCTAGGAGGTCAATGCCGGTGGATGCAAATCGAATCAGCACCGGTCGCGTTATCTTCTTGTGCCAATGATGCTATGTAATTGATTACACGCCATTGGCACAGAGGCTGAATTTTGGGTGTATCAGTACGGGTTCCGGGATTGCTCAAGCACACTAACCGCACCCCCATGATCATTGAAAATTCATGGGGGTGTTGTTCCTTGATTTGAAGAAGGCGTTCGATATGATCGATCATTCGATACTGCTCAAGAAACTGGATGAGCATGGAATCAGGAGTATAGCGAATTCTCTCTTTGCAAGCTATCTCACGAATAGGAGACAGTTTGTGCAAATCAACCGCACGACAAGTGATTTGGGAAACCTACCAGTTGGAGTTCCTCAAGGCAGCAATTTGGGGCCCCTTCTCTTCATCCTGTACGTAATCGACTTAAACAAACTTCAGTTGATTGGTAAACCTAGACTTTTTGCTGACGATACTTCATTGTCGTATGAACACAGATGTTAGCAGAATAATATCTCAGATGTCAGAGGATCTCGTTACTCTACAAGGATACATCGACGCCAACCTATTGTCTCTGAGCCTTAAAAAACTAAATACATCATCTTCAAATCAACGAATCGGCCAATCGACTGTCATAGCCAGCTCCAAATTGGCCAAACGGTGATTGAAAGGTCAAAAGTTTCAAGTACCTCGGGCTGATCTTTGACGAGCTTATCAAATGGGATGTCCATATAGAACGATTACGGAAGGAACTTAGTGCTATACACAGCATAATGTGGAAAATATCGAGATTCGTTTCTACCAAAAATCTTATTTGCCTGTATCATGCATTTGTGCAATCTAAATTGCAATACATACCCAAGTAACCAAAAGTCACATAGCTACTTAATCTTGTACGTTTTAAGTTCACATTTCGCTGAGTAAAAGGTACTCGAGAGAAATAAAAACCGTTTTCCTTGAGTGCTTCGTTTGGACTTCTGAACGAACATAAAAAGTCTAAACAAGTAGCATATAACATATTTGTGCGTTCTAAGTACCTTAAAAAGTTCGGATATCAACTCGGCTTATCGTGCTTCGTTACGAACTTCTTGCGAACTATTTGATTCCATGCGGAACTTCTTACGAACTTTTTGGTTCCTTGCGGAATTCTTACGAACTTTTTGGTTCTATGCGGAACTTCTATGGAACTTCAATGCGAATTGAGTTGTGTCAAAATTTTCAAATGGTTTGTTTACATTCTCTTAAAAAAAAATTCGAAAGCATTCTCAATTTGTGAACAAAAATGGATTATTTACAAAAAATAAGAAAGAATGGTTTGCTTTATTACCGTCGCCGGCTATTGGAACAAAATGGAATGAGAAAAAAAAATAATATTATGAGAATATTTTACTAATTAAAAGTCAAATTTCGGCACCAGCTTTCCTTGAACCAGAGTTGTCAAACACAAACTCTTTAGTTTTGGAACATTCTTAATTGGTAACAGTTCGATCTATCATGCTCATAAGTTTTCCCAAAAAAGTTGCATTATCCCTACTTCGATGGTGAATTGGACAAAAATGGGTGGAGGAAGATACATAAATAAAGTAAAAATTATTTGGGAAATGCATATTTATCAGCGATTGTATATTATTAGGTTAATTACATATGAATATTCACTATCAGACTACATTTCATAGTTTTTACAAACAATTCCAATTCTTCTTGTTTCCCTTTTCAATGAAAGTAACTCTCACAGCAACATTAACGACACATTAAGCACCTAGTAAATTCCAACAAACATCAAAGGCAGATTATTTCGACGGGAAGTTCATTGATGGACACTTAGGAAATGTGGGTCGATTGAGCTCATCATTATTCCAACGTTCAATGCGAGGATTTGCCGTAAAAATTGATAATTTTCTTCAATTTAGTTTTCTTTGGTTTCAGCCAATCTAAAATGTACATGAAATGTGTTTTAATTTAGGAAAATATAAAAAAAACTAGAAACAAATTACAACTTCCTCATGTAGAATCTATTTCTGCAGTTTTTTTTAAATTGGATTGTTTTGTAACAAAAATTGCAGCGGCTTGTTCACGGCCCACATATTTAGGTATATTCCTTTTCTGAACTGCAAATAAACATTATACAATGAGATACATATGTTACAAAAAAGAATTCAGTGCGTGCACATACGTTCAAATTTAAATGTGGATACGACTTACACGGATATTATCTATTCATGGTGAGCAAAATTGAGGCATGGATAATTTATTTCGTACGGCAATCCTCGTTTCACAACTTCTGTTTATACTTTTTAAAGCTGATTGTTTACTATTTTTCATCGCGCCTACTTTTAAAAGAATAACTCGTAAATTATTTCTAATAGATGTTTTAAATACAATTGAATCAGAAAACAGCCATGGTTCAAAGGTAACGTGCTCAGCTTTCATTCCACAGGTTCAGGTTCAAATCTCCATGCAGAAAAATTTTTCAAGTAAGTTTAAAATTGTTGAAAATAGAAACAAATATAAATAGTAATAAAGATTAAAGCAGATCCGAATTCAAAGTAAAAAAGTAACGCTTTATTTTTGCAAGATTTTTTTTTTCAAAGTTTCATTTGAAGCTGAGTAGCCTTCTACTCAGCTTTGTTTATGGAACTTGAAAGTATCAATAAGAACTTAAAATTTCAGCTGAGTAGAACGCTATAAAGCCTTCAATCAGGGCTGAGTAAGCTTCTAAGAGACCATTCTATGGAACTTTTGGTTACTTGGGTAGTTTCCATTTGGGGAGCCGCAAGAAAAATCAATAAAAGATTACTACAAGCTATGCAAAATAGATGCCTTAAGGCGATTTATAAATAATCCAGACTTTTCGGCATGCTCAGCTTATTCCAAGATGCATCGCCGTCTATTCTACCTATAAAGGTATATACGGACGATAGTATTGGCGAAAAATTGGCCTCAGCCATAACCTCAAACTTTGATTTGCTGGCGGCCTCACCACTCACCAGTGATGCAGGTGCGTTATTAAAATCAGTATTTGTTTGTTTTAAACAAATTATAATATTTCTGAATTGATTAAATTTTTTAATTATCAACAACAAAACGTTTAAATTTATTAAAGGAAGTCCCTAAATGGATGAAGGTAAGCCATCTTTTTCTAATGAATTTTTAAGGTGAATTTAAACATCTGAAAGATATTTTCATGTAGTGCTTGGTAGATTAAAAAAAAATGTTGTTTCTAACTTCTAAACGAATGTGAAATCATTCACTGTTACAAAAAAAAGTAAATTAATGAAAGCCCCGTCTAAGTTGACTTTGAAAATAATCGCCTACATGCTCTGATTATTTAAAACATATGCATAAAATTCGCTACATCGTTTAAGTATGCGATACAGACAGTTATTTCGTTCAGATAAATGTTGCGTTTAATTCCACATTCGAATAGAAATCTACGGTTATGTTGCAAATTCTCAGTACTTATCAAAAGGTTTTTCAATAACAATGCAATGAAAAAAAATATACTCATTTTCCAAATATCAATGCACTTGGCATCCCTGATTACCCAAACTATCAAAACATGAACATCTGTGTATCGGTTTTGCACAGAACGAATTTGTCGATATTAGTACCAGAAAATCGCGTTTATCGTGCGCCCTTCTCAAAAATCGATTCTGTTCTTCCATGGTTTGAGGTTAGGGCTGAGGCCTCCTGCTAAGGTGGTGTTCGTGTAAAACTGTCAATATATCCTAATAGCCGCACTAAAAGAACTTCAGAGTGTCGTACAGATCCACAACCTGCTGCACAATCCGCTGTTCCACCACAACAAACAACTTTTGTATCCGGATCATAGGTTTCCAACACGTTCGAGAGAAAATCAAATACAAATAAGGGCGAACACCGAGCATATAAAGAGATCTCCTGAGTATTTTAGCAAAATGAAGTACAACAGTCTACCACAACACCTGAAACTCATAAGAAATAGAGCCAGCTTCAAACGACAAGTTACAGTCTACCTGAGGACTCATTTAATTAACTTTCTAGTGTAAAGTTATAAAAACAACGTGATCGCTGAACCAGCCACAGATCCATCAATTCTCCAAAGCCTCCTAAACAGAGAGTAATCTCACTGGAGGCTCAGAAAATGTCAAGTTCCTCACTTGAAAGATTACTGTCACTAATTGCCACAAACCGTTTTTTTTTCTCCACCAGCCACCTCCGCCACAATCACCACCGCCGCCACCCTCAACAACCGCCACATGCCGCTAACCACCACCCAGAAACTGAAAAAAAACTATAATTATGAAAAGTGAAGAAAACAAATATTGTTAAACTTTAAAATTGTTAAAATTTCCCTGCCTTATTGAAAAAAAAAATATAAAAAAAGAAAAAAAAAAGTTGACTGTTTAACGGGAGCTGTGCATCAAGAATGACTCGTCACAAGGTCATCAACTTCCATAATGGTTTAAAAGATGGTTGCCAATTTTATATTCGTAGAAGGACGGTGTTTTGTTTCGATGAAAAGCGATGACGGAACATTTTGACACACTAACTGATAGTTTGTTCAGTGTGCACCATTCGCCAAAGTGATTCAAAAGTGATTGCAAGCGAACGCAATCTTCGTTGTCTACAACAGGAAAAAATATTTTAAGATTATCGTCATATCCAAATTTGGTTCCGTCTTCTAAGCTGATAATCAGGTCATTAAAGAAAAGAGCGAATAAAAGGGGCCCCAAGTTGCTTCCTTATGTGTCTCCTGATCGATTCTTTAACGGAAAGAGTACGCTTTCGCCGAGCTTGATTCTAATAGCTAAAAGGTTAGTTAAAAAGGATTCGAGCCAAACAATCATTTTGTTATGAATACCAAGCTTATCAAGCTTAGCCAACAAAATCCCATGGTCGATAGTGTCGAATGCAGCTTTTATGTTGGTATACATCGCATCAATTTGTTTTCTCTTTTCTAGCTAGTTCATGCATAATGATGCATATTCAAGCAGATTTGTACAAACATAAGATTGTTGTAGCAGATCTATTCGATTAGAAAGATGCTTCGTTTTTTCACACGAATCAATAAAATCAGATCTCTCTACGAACTAAGATCCGAATCTTCAACTCAAACGTCAAATCCGTATTGCTGTACGGGTGTGAAACTTGGTGCACATATGCGGTGACGACGCGAAAACTGCAAGTTTTTGTGAATCGCTGCCTACGGAACATGATCCGCGCTTGGTGGCCTGGCAACTGGATCTCAAACGTTGAACTTCATCGCCGGTGTCATCAAAAGGCGCTAGAAATCGAGATTCAGGAACGTAAGTGGAGATGGATTGGGCACACGCTTCGAAAAGATGAAAACGAGATTTGCAGAGATGCGCTTGACTGGAATCCAGATGGGCATCGAAGAAGTGGCAGGCCCAAAAGCACGTGGCGGCGAAGTCTAGCCGCTGAAATCCGCACAGTTGACGAGAACCTTGGCTGGCAGCAAGTGAAGACGCTGGCTCCGGATCGCCAGCAGTGGAGATCTTTTATCTCAGCCCTATGCGTCGGTCAATCGGCGCCGGACCCTTAGGTAGGTAGGTAATAAATAAAAATCATTTTTATCCGTTTATTATCATTTATGAAAACACCATGCAACGATTAATCAAAGAAAGTCTATTAGAATTGAAATGAAAACAAACATTATGCTGATCACCTATACCTAGCTGTCAAATTTGTGCCAAATTTTAATTCTCCGAAGGAGCGTCCTCCTCCCGCCACATTCTTCTGGGCCGATTCGTTGATCGGTTGAATGATATGCAAATTTGTGCCGCTACCTTCCTAGTAGTAGGTAGATGACGCTTTAATTTTCCAACACTCAAATCCATAAAACAGCCACTGACAGCAACACGTCACCCAGATGCATTAAAGCCGATGAAAGTTTCCGATCCGAATCATCAAAACGCACCATCTGCCCATCTCATCAGGTTATGGTTTGCCTAGTTGAATTTTCGTCTGGCCATAGGACGCGCAGTAGAATCTCGAATAACCGAATGGCTGAATACCGAATTATTCAAATTTCATTCAAAAGTGCGATCAAATGGCTCCCATCTCATTATCTCCGATTCCCTTTACCTTTACGTGTTATATCACCACATTCAAATGTAAAAGTAGGTATTGTCATCTGCCAACCTGAGAACCCAGGAGGTTCGACTGTAATTTGGATTCTGTCGCCCGCTGACCAGTAGGATGATTGCGGTGGGAAAAAAGTGCATTTCACATATCTTCCCTTCACTCTCGCTCGAGACATTAATGTCCACATTCATACAGAGATAGGGAGGTACAGATACATAAACACACGAGAAGACACGGATATGCGAAGAAAGCAGATCATAAATAGGTTTTATATTTAGAATTTAGGTCCCTTTTTTCCCTAGCGATGCATCCGGCCATTCGTCGAGAGGACCGCGTCTTGTCTGATCCGGATCGTTGTGCCCCAACCCAATCCCATTCCGATTCCCATTTCCCATCTCTTACTAAGCAGTAGGTCAGTGGTTGCATATCTTTATTTTGGCAGCAGAAGAAACAGCACCATAAAATGAGATCGGCGGACGACGTCAGGCGTAGAGCGTAGATTTGGTGTGCGGAAAAAGTGCGTGTGGAGCTGATGTTGGGATCGTTGGCGCTGCCGGGAATGTTTAATATGCGATCATCTACATAGAGCTAGAAGGAAACGGGCAAGCACTATCAGAGTCAAATGCTTCCTTTAGAAGGCCGTCTTCGCTCTGGTCGGGGAAATGTAAACAACCAGATGAACTGTTGAAGGGCTGTGGAAGGTCATTTTTTCGTTCACAGATCCATTTAAGTTTTTTATTAGTTTTTCCTAATACAATTCTAAGAAATTTAATTCAATTTTCTATGCGTAGATAAATGATTCAAACTAAAACAACCATTAATTGAAATCATTCCGCCATCTGTAAAAATACAAAGTTTATTTAGATTTTTTTTAAAGTTTTGCTCACTGATAGCGGTATAAGCAAAATTCTTATATATACATCGATCGCAGAAGCTAGGATTACTGGAGCTCGGATGAGCAGGGTTCTAGTGTAAACAAAATTTGATTGTGTATTGTTTCTATCTCTATGATTTTTTTTTAAACTTAAATGAATATTATTAAGCTTTCTCGACTTTTGATCCAATTACTTGATAAAATGAGTTTAGCAGGATAAACTGTTTTTTTTACATATTATAAGCCGGCAAAGAACATATTTCCGAAAATAGTCATTTTGCTTCAGAGTCAAAGCAACTTTAAGATTTTTTAACCTGATTTACCCAAAGCTTGCCAGATTGCCCGGTTTTACTCGGACTAGCCCTAATTTAGTATTAGACAATCATACATTGATTCACTGGTTTTTTTTTTACTTTAGGAATGTATTGAGTTAGTTTGATAAAAGAATGACATCATTTTTGTGATTCCATGAAAACTTCATCAATGTAAAAAACCATTTCGAAAATAAGAAAAACGTTAGATAGGTATTTGAAGTTTCTGTGAATAAAAATTCGATGTATATATTTTATGTTTGATTTTTTTCCGGTGTGTGCATTAATTTCTTGATAACAATGATAAAGTTGAAATTAAAATGAAAAAGGTGATAAAAATAAACAGAGTAGATTATCTTATCATAAGTACATTATAAAATCCATAATAGATAACAAAAAACCGAAGAGAATATTTAAAACTGCTCAAAAAAAAATTAAAAAATATATATATTTGCAGCATAAAAAAATCGTGAAATTTCATACCAAACACTGTGGTGAACTGTGGACTGAGAAGTGTGGAAACACTGTGATGCCATGTCTGGAAATTTAATATACGATGAAGAACACTTCAAAAATGGTTTTGACGAAAAAAGAAACACAATTGATTAAAATTGCTTAAAATGACGATACATTTCAACAAAACATTCTTTGTGCATCCATCTTGGGGTTAATAGAAGTTGAACATATCAGTGTCTAGGATACTCTGTAAATGAAGAAAATAATTTAAAACGGAAGAAAATTATTTTTTAAGTTTATTCCAGAAGATGTTCGCTTTCAACTTTCGCTGGAAAACAATTTTCTTTAATGATTGTTGTGTTGCCCATCACAGTGGTCCGAAAGAGCTAAAAGTGGAACTTTTTTCGTAGCGCCTCTGTCTTTAATCTTATCTCTTACGTGTCTTCAGAACATTTGCTTCTTCTAACATGCTTCATAACTTGAAAGCATCAAAAGTTAGTAAAAGTCTACTATAAAAAATTTTAAAATTCTTACTTTTTCATTTTAATAGATAGAGCTTTATGTTATACTACAAAGTTGTAGAATACGTAAAAATATTGAACTTTGTCGAAAACATCAAAACTGTATCTCTTTTCAGAGCAGAATTATAAAGGTTTTCTTTTGAAAGTTGTTGTCATTTGTCTCCACGCGCTCGTATTTGAACACAACAAGTATATATTTAATATGTTTTACGTGTTTCCATACAAAAAATGGAAAAATTGATTTCCAGGCTACGCAGATGCTACGCAAAACGAAGGCAGAAGGCAGTTGAAAATATTTCTTGTATGGAAACACGTAAAACACATCACATAAATGCTTGTTGTGTTCAAATATAAGCGCGTGGAGACAAATGACAACAACACCAAATTGTTGCACTCAGTTCAAGCTTCAATGTGGTTTATTAGTTTTGAAAATTCACTTGCACGTTTTTGCAATAAACGCTCGTGAAGTTGAGTAAAAATAAAACTTAAAGTTGCAATAAGTTGGTTAGGAAACGTCGTAGAATGTTGAAGTCTTGTGCAAAACGTGTGATTTGAATGCCCCAACAAATGTTCAGAACACCTTATTCATGTACATTCTCATCTAACTGTAGTTAAGTTTAAAAACTAAATTTTAAATAACTTTCAAAAAAAAACCTTTATAAATCTGCTCTGAAAAGAGATACAGTTTTGATGTATTCGACAAAGTTTCATATTTTTACGTATTCTACAACTTTGTAGTATAACATAAAGCTCTATCTATTGAAATAAAAAAGTTAGAATTTTAAAATTTTTTATAGTAGACTTTTACTAACTTTTGATGCTTTCAAGTTATGAAGCATGTTTGAAGAAGCAAATGTTCTGAAGACACGTAAGAGATAAGATAAAAGACAGAGGCGCGAAAAAAGTTCCACTTTTAGCCCTTTTGGACCACAGTGCCATGGAGTTAGGCACAACCATTAACACGAAAAAAGTTAATATGTGGAATTCGAAAAACAAAAATAGGAAGAAACCTGACCTTTATGGGTTTAGTTGCAATAAAATACGTGAGAAGCAAAGAACAACGCACTGATCCACGATCAAGATGATGTATGTTGTCAAGGCCCACTTAACAGACAGAAATATTTCGAAAATGGTCCAAAAGTCTCACTCAAATACCCCATTTTACGGTGTCAATCCAGTTTCATGAATAAAAATAATTAGGGTAGATACTCTAGATTTCGACAGGAGCTAGTTTTCGACAAAATTTTAATGAAAGGCTTATCTTTCTGTTTGGTGACTCAAGCTATCTCTCTTCATATTTTTCTATTTTTGCTCTCCCACTTTAGTATACCTTAAATATAAAAATTCCTCTAAATAAGTTATTGAATAGTTGTGAATAAATAATTTTAAAGTAACATTCTAAATCACCTATGAAATTCAATTCCAACTATCAAATAAGAATGATTTTGAATCACGAAAAACCCCTTTTTTATTTGATTAAAAGCAAAATAAAAGGAATCAATGGGAAGGTTAAGGTTCTGAGATCAATCTTTTCGGTAATTTATTGAATATTTTTGCTAACATTTAATGAAATTTCAACTGTTTTTTGAGCTGTCGAAAACTAGCGCTGAAAATTCTCCCAATAATCTATTTTTCGACACCCATCTTCTTCTGTATGTTTATACTGTTTCCATGGTGTAAAAAACGCCGTGAAGTAGACAAGCAATTCCATTACGCAAATATTCATATTGCTGAGCTAACAATGGAGGTGGAAATATGCTTGTCGAAAACTAAAACTTTTTGTGTCGAAAACTAAAATTGAATGTCGAAAACTAGATCATCGAGAGGTTTTAGTAAAAGGCTAATAAAAACGTTGTTTTGAAACTTTTGATCAATGAAAAAGGTAGAGAATGAAGAAAAAAATCTGATTCATAAAACCAATCACAATTGAAATGAAAAACTTTAGTCAAATAGTTTATTTACATGGTTTTTCTGACAAATCAAGCCAAAACTGTCGAAATCTAGGTATTTTACCCTATATACCTTCTTTCTGCTTATCCACAAGTACATTTTTCATTTGCGAAATTCAAAGGCTCAACAAAGTTAGCCGGGTCAGCTAGTATTATATTATCTATTATTCTGTGTGTTCCCTATAGACTCAGAAACTATTGGATCGAACAACATGAAATTAGGTGCATATATAATCGTTTCCAGGGCCGGATAAGGTTTCCAGTTTCTGAGCATTCCAACTTGGAAGAGGGGGTGCTCCCATACAAAAATAACATAATGGGTATTTGACACAATATGAGGGATTTGCAATTTCATGTAGCAGATCGATTTTCAATCGGTTATGATCGAAACTGGCAAAAAATGAAGTTTTTTATGTCATGAAATTATTAAAATTTATATCTAATCGTCTTTGTAAATGGGAGCTCGTATATATCTATATATATAAAAATGAATTTCTGTCTGTCTGTCTGTCTGTCTGTCTGTCTGTCTGTCTGTCTGTCTGTCTGTCTGTCTGTCTGTCTGTCTGTCTGTCTGTCTGTCTGTCTGTCTGTCTGTCTGTCTGTCTGTCTGTCTGTCTGTCTGTCTGTCTGTCTGTCTGTCTGTCTGTCTGTCTGTCTGTCTGTCTGTCTGTCTGTCTGTCTGTCTGTCTGTCTGTCTGTCTGTCTGTCTGTCTGTCTGTCTGTCTGTCTGTCTGTCTGTCTGTCTGTCTGTCTGTCTGTCTGTCTGTCTGTCTGTCTGTCTGTCTGTCTGTCTGTCTGTCTGTCTGTCTGTCTGTCTGTCTGTCTGTCTGTCTGTCTGTCTGTCTGTCTGTCTGTCTGTCTGTCTGTCTGTCTGTCTGTCTGTCTGTCTGTCTGTCTGTCTGTCTGTCTGTCTGTCTGTCTGTCTGTCTGTCTGTCTGTCTGTCTGTCTGTCTGTCTGTCTGTCTGTCTGTCTGTCTGTCTGTCTGTCTGTCTGTCTGTCTGTCTGTCTGTCTGTCTGTCTGTCTGTCTGTCTGTCTGTCTGTCTGTCTGTCTGTCTGTCTGTCTGTCTGTCTGTCTGTCTGTCTGTCTGTCTGTCTGTCTGTCTGTCTGTCTGTCTGTCTGTCTGTCTGTCTGTCTGTCTGTCTGTCTGTCTGTCTGTCTGTCTGTCTGTCTGTCTGTCTGTCTGTCTGTCTGTCTGTCTGTCTGTCTGTCTGTCTGTCTGTCTGTCTGTCTGTCTGTCTGTCTGTCTGTCTGTCTGTCTGTCTGTCTGTCTGTCTGTCTGTCTGTCTGTCTGTCTGTCTGTCTGTCTGTCTGTCTGTCTGTCTGTCTGTCTGTCTGTCTGTCTGTCTGTCTGTCTGTCTGTCTGTCTGTCTGTCTGTCTGTCTGTCTGTCTGTCTGTCTGTCTGTCTGTCTGTCTGTCTGTCTGTCTGTCTGTCTGTCTGTCTGTCTGTCTGTCTGTCTGTCTGTCTGTCTGTCTGTCTGTCTGTCTGTCTGTCTGTCTGTCTGTCTGTCTGTCTGTCTGTCTGTCTGTCTGTCTGTCTGTCTGTCTGTCTGTCTGTCTGTCTGTCTGTCTGTCTGTCTGTCTGTCTGTCTGTCTGTCTGTCTGTCTGTCTGTCTGTCTGTCTGTCTGTCTGTCTGTCTGTCTGTCTGTCTGTCTGTCTGTCTGTCTGTCTGTCTGTCTGTCTGTCTGTCTGTCTGTCTGTCTGTCTGTCTGTCTGTCTGTCTGTCTGTCTGTCTGTCTGTCTGTCTGTCTGTCTGTCTGTCTGTCTGTCTGTCTGTCTGTCTGTCTGTCTGTCTGTCTGTCTGTCTGTCTGTCTGTCTGTCTGTCTGTCTGTCTGTCTGTCTGTCTGTCTGTCTGTCTGTCTGTCTGTCTGTCTGTCTGTCTGTCTGTCTGTCTGTCTGTCTGTCTGTCTGTCTGTCTGTCTGTCTGTCTGTCTGTCTGTCTGTCTGTCTGTCTGTCTGTCTGTCTGTCTGTCTGTCTGTCTGTCTGTCTGTCTGTCTGTCTGTCTGTCTGTCTGTCTGTCTGTCTGTCTGTCTGTCTGTCTGTCTGTCTGTCTGTCTGTCTGTCTGTCTGTCTGTCTGTCTGTCTGTCTGTCTGTCTGTCTGTCTGTCTGTCTGTCTGTCTGTCTGTCTGTCTGTCTGTCTGTCTGTCTGTCTGTCTGTCTGTCTGTCTGTCTGTCTGTCTGTCTGTCTGTCTGTCTGTCTGTCTGTCTGTCTGTCTGTCTGTCTGTCTGTCTGTCTGTCTGTCTGTCTGTCTGTCTGTCTGTCTGTCTGTCTGTCTGTCTGTCTGTCTGTCTGTCTGTCTGTCTGTCTGTCTGTCTGTCTGTCTGTCTGTCTGTCTGTCTGTCTGTCTGTCTGTCTGTCTGTCTGTCTGTCTGTCTGTCTGTCTGTCTGTCTGTCTGTCTGTCTGTCTGTCTGTCTGTCTGTCTGTCTGTCTGTCTGTCTATCTGTCTGTCTGTCTGTGTTCCTATTATAGTTTGGGACCCCTCTCCCTAACAGGAAGAGGGGCCTCCCAAACAAAAGACAATTTTTTGCATAACTCGAGAACCAATCAAGCAAATGGTATCAAATTTGGCATGGGGTGGTATTTGGGAACGGATTATATTTCAATGAATATTAGGCACCCCTCCCTCCTCTCAGTGGGGGATAGAAAGGGGGTGGGGGGCTACCTTACAATTTCTCATATAACTCGAAAACTAATCAAGCTATTTGGAACCAAAGTTGGCATGGGAAGGTATTTTGATACGAAAAATATTTCAATGATTATTTGAGACCCCTCCCTCTTTGCAGTTGAAAGTGGGAGAGGCCTCTTTCCTATTTTTAACATAACTCATAAACTAATAAAGCAAATGGAACCAAACTTGGCATGGGAGGGTATTTGGATACGGAAAATATTTCTATGATTATTTGAGAACCCTCCCTTTTTCCAGTAGGGATATATAAAGGTGGAGGGGCCCTTTAATTAATTTTTTACATAACTCAAAAACTAATCAATCAAATGGAACCAAATTAGGCATGGGCGGATATTTGGGAACGTGACATGTTCTAATGATTGTTTGAGACTCCTTCCTTCTTCCGGCGGGGATAAAGGAAAGAGGGAGGGAAGTTTCATACAATGTTTACTGCATAACTCAAGGACTACAACAGCGAATGGAACCAAATTTGGCATGGAACTATATTTGGGTACGAGAAATGCTTCTATGAATATTTGGTATACCTCACTCCTTCAAAAAGATGGATGAAAAGGGGGAAAAGTGGTCTCCCTTACAATTTTCAGTATAACTGGAGAGTTGATCAAGCAAATCGAACCATATTTGCCATGTGAGGGTATTTGGATACGAGAAATGTTTCTATTACAAATTGAAGCCCTGCCTTATTTAAGCGGAAAGATATAAAGGGGGAAAGGGGGACTTCCATACAATTTATCGAGCAAATGAAACCGAATTTGGCATCAAAAAGTATTAAAGTAGTGAAGTAAAGTAAAACAATTCCTATCTTGCGGTAGAACGATTTGGAGGAAGGTGAGCCCAATACAATTTGGTTAGCATAAGGTCTGAATTTATGCTAACGAAGCCAACAATTGGAAACAAATATGGCATGAAAAGGTACTTGGCTACGAGACATGTTTCTACGAATGTTATAGACCCTTACGCTTTACAGAGTAGAGGGGGAAGAAAGGAGGGGGCTCCATATACGTTTTGTTGTAAAGCTTATCAACCAATGGAACTATATTTGATATAAGAAGATTTTTGGGAACGAAAAAATTCAGCAGGAGGTGAACGGAAGGACAGGGGAGGGAGCTCTCTTATCAGTTTTTAGCACAAATCCAGAACATATTAAGAAAAAAACCATATTATATAAGTTAGATTGTTTGCGTACGATTAATTTAAGACCCTTCAGACAGATTAAATTTATCAGATCATTAACACAAATTTATAGAGCAAGATTCAGAATATTAATATAAGTTATCTTTGTGTTGCAATTTGAAACTCCTGCTGCAGCTCTCATTTTATAGCGGTTGCGGTTATGTTATAATTTGATTTAAAATAATGCCAATAAAACAATAAAAATTTTAGTAATTTTTGAAAATATCTTTTGATTTTGAAAGGTGTAGCAAAGCACACCGGGTCAGCTAGTCTAATATATAAAGATGAGTTGGACTATACCTATGTATATGTTTGTTTGTTTGTTTGTTTGTTTGTTTGTATGCACCTTTTAGAAATCCACACCGCTCAACCAAGTCGCGAATGCCATAAAGATGGTAAAACGACTATAATCGAAACAAAAAAAAAAAAAAAAAAAAAAACACACCGCTCAACCGATCAGTCTGAAACTTGGTACAGTTATGTGTTTGAACCATGGTGAGGTTTTAGTAACAGTTTTGAGCCCCTCCCACCTAAAAAAAGGGACCCTCCCATACAGCTTTCGGTTTTTTTTTCACACGAACCAGAAGTCATGGCACCCATTTTGTCAACCGATTTTCGATTCCTTTTGCGGGGTTATTTTCACCACCACCATGGGCCGGGCATTAGAAACGGCTAACCAGAATTCACGTGTACTGGACAGCAAATCAAAGGCTGCTAATGAATAAAAATTTGATAGCGATATATTTGGCGGGCTTTTTTCGTATACTGTTCGTAGCACAGGGCACAATTACGTGGTTCTTGGATGAAATAATAAGTCTACTTTTGGGATTAAAACAAATCGCCTGTTAGGAATTTATTGATTAGAACATTGGTTTTCAAAATGGTCCCAACCGCCGCTGGGGTGCGTTGAGAGTCAACAAAAATATGCAGTGTGTAAAGTATAGATTCAATGATTCATCTTCATTATGAATCGACTTCTTCAGTTGAATAACTGTTTGGAATAAAAACAAATGTTCCAGCTTTTAGGAACCAACCATTTTCATATTTTTGGAATTCCTCATAAGAAAAGAAACTAAATTAAGGATTGTGAGTTGCGAGTGAAGTTGTGAGTGAGCGATCTCAATGCTATGTTTGCCGTGCAGGAATTTATTGAAAAAGCCGGTTAGACAATTAAACGTGCATATCTGGAAAATGTTGAAATCAAATCCAACGCATAAAACTTTTTAGAAAATAAATCTGAAGTTGTTATTTCATACAATTTAATTTCATCGGTCACTTCATAAATTTGAATTATTGTTGTTAATCAATATGTTCAATTCTACCATCAGTTATGATTAAACTAGAGCCTTTAGAAGTGCAAATTCATACGAATGATTTCTTAGGATTATTACATTGATCACTCTTCATGATAATTTATGCAATAGTTGTGTCAACGAATAAAAAAAATAATGTAACTCAAATAAATTTTCTTAAAATATGTTATTTCGGTCCCGACTTAAAAAAGTTGAAACTTAAACATAAAAAAATGTTGAAGGAACTTTTAACATCTAAAACAACTAATGATACTTATCATAAGTACAAATTAAACTTGAATATACTCCTATACGAGAGATCATCAATCTTGAAAAGTGGGATAATTTTCAAAAGAGGTCGTTAACATATGTTTAAATGCTTTAAATATAAGATTTTAATTAGATAACACATAGACAAGATAAAAAATACATTGTTATCATTTGAAGATTATATAAAAAGACAAAATCTATTCAAGGTTCCCAAAAAAACTACGGGTTGTCAGAATTTTTCCGGACGTATCCGGACCGAAAAAATCTGGACAAGTTTCTGGCACAATGCGTGTAGTTGATTTCAAAATGCTCAACCCAAAATCCGGGCAATATCCGAGCAAATTTGATCAAAATCACGGAATCATACAGTTAAAATCAAGGAGAAAAACACTTTAAATATTTTTTTCATCAAACCCATCAGCGGATGTATTTAAGACTTTCAAAACAATTCAGGATAAAACTTGCCATAAAAAATGTCCTTTTTGAACGCTAAAATGGAAAAATTGTAAAAACTCTTTTTAATTTTATGCTACACTAGCTGATTTTACCCGGCCTTGCTCGGGTTCACGTAAAATATAAATCAAAATGAGTCGTTTGACTTTTTGAAATCTTGAAGGCTTTTTGTTTATCATGATAACAAATTGGACCATGTTTGGCCATGTGAGGTTTGTAAGTTTTGTTGGTCTTCTTAAAGTTTCAATTGGTTTATCGTTTTCATATTGTTTTGAAATTATTTCTCTTGAATGCTTATCCATTCTATCACGAAAAACATTTCAATCTAAGGTTGGTAGGTGTCCCGGATTTATCCGGGTTTGCTAGACCATTTAAATCAAAATTTGAGGTAAGTCCGGTCTTGCACGGTTTCCCGGATTTTGTTGCAAAAAGCCCGGATTTTGCCCGGATTTAATCACATCGTTTTTAAACGTAACATAAACTAAGCTTTTATAATTATTATAATTTTTCATTTTTACGTTAAAAAAAAATTATAAATGGCAAGTTTTAGAAACAATCATGAATCGTGTTTAATAGATTTATAAACAATTTGAAATCTGCTGATGTGGTTTGTTGAAAAAAAAAATTTCAAGTATATTTTTCGTTATTGTTACTGAATAATTCCACGGTTTTGACCAAGTTTGTCGGATATTGCCAGGATATCGGTTCGAACATATTGAAATTAAATACTGGATTTGGACAGGTTTTTCGATAAAATTGGTTGGATTTGTCTGGTCCCGATACGTCCTGAATATAAATTCTGGCAACCTTATTTTACACCCACCATTTTTAAGGGAGCTTGAATTGATTTACCCTTTTTTGATAACTTTTCTTATCTTTTCCATGTGTTATCTAGTGAACTCCCAATGTATTAAGCTTGTAAACAAATGTTAGTGACCTCTATTCAAGATCTCCTCATAGAATGGAATACCTCTTTAAGTTTTATTTTGTACTTAGAAATTTCTAAATAGATATCCGCTGAAACCTTATAAAAGACTTCCTCTGTATGTTTTCAATGTGCTTTTTAAGTTTTCTTATAATTGAATGATAGAATTGAACACATCGATGATCAATAATAACTTATAGTTTGAAAATTGACAAATGAAATTGATTTGTACAAAACTGCAAACTTCAGATTAAATTACTGAAAGTCTCGTGCGCTGGATTTGGTTTTAACTTTTTGCATAAAATGAACATTTAGTTGTTTATTTCCTATTTTAATTTAAATTCCTACACGGCAAACAAAGTGTTGAGATCGCAGCCTTGAACTTACAACCCTCAGTTTTATTATTTTCCCCCTATGAGGAGTTCCAAAAATATGAAAGTGGTTGGATCCTAAAAGCTGGAACATTAGCTTTCAGTCCAAATAGTTATATAACTGAAGGAGTCAATCCATAATGAACATGAATTAATGTATCCTTTCTTTACACACTGTATATTCTAGTAGATTCTCAACCACTGTTCTTATCAATATATTTCTAACAGCGAGTAGTTTTTTTTATCCTTAATGACGGCTCATTATTGCAATCAAATGCTTCGCGCCGTTACCACGTGCTTTGAATAGTAGCAAGAAAAAACACCCGCCAAAAGTTCTCCTTTCAAATTTTTTATGCTCAGCAAGCTTTGATTTGATTTCCAGTACACGTGAACTTTGGATGGTCGTTTCTAATGCCTGGCCCATGGTGATGGTGAAAACAATCCCGCCAAAGGAATCGAAAATCGGTTGACAAATGGGTGCCATGACTTTTGATTCGTGAAAAAAAAACGAATGTTGTAAGGGAAGGTCTCTTTTTTCAGGCGGGAGGGGCCCAAAACTATTACCTCGACCTTCCTCATGTCCGATTACATCACTGTACAAAATTTCAAGCTGATCGGTTAAGCGGTGTGGATTTGTATAAGGTGCATATATATATACAAACTTATATAGCCCAACTCATCTTTATATATTAGATTTTACAAATAAAGTGAATTATTCTACACAGAAATTTTTTTTGACAATTACGTGTCACTGAAACTGCTACCTTTAAAATAAATCAACCTGTAATTAACAAAACCTGTAATTTTAAATTGTTTTCCTTGAAAGTTAACGAAGATTCATTTATAATTACAGCAAATGTCCTGTAAAAAAAATGTACACTGAAAATTAAATGTCACGTAATTTATTTGTCGACCTGTAATATTACGGTAAATGTCCTGCTCCTTTTTGTTACAGGACATTTGCGTAATTTTACAGGAAATAATTTTTGCTGTGTGAATGAAATCTGGGCTTTTTGCAACGAGGCCCGGGAAACCCGGCTGGACCGGATTTCCCTCAAATGTTGAGTCAAAAATTCCTTATTTAAAATGTTTTTCGTGATTCGATGAATAGGCATTCAAGGGAAATTGTTTCAACAAACCTTAAAACTGATTGTTTTTCAATAATATGAAAACGATAAACTTTGTTAAAATCCCTATCAAAACTTTTAAAAGGCTAACAAAACCTGCAAAGCTTACATGGCCAAACATGATCAAATTTGTTAAAATGATGATTGAAAAGCTTTCAAAGTTTCGAAAAGTCAAATCAATTTTGATTAATATTTTATGTGAACCCGAGCAAGGCCGGGTAAACCAGCTAGTAGCTTATATTATATTGTGTTTGTGAATGTTTTTGCTATAACGAATTTCTAAAACGCAATTAGGTTCAAATTATGTTTGAAAAATTCAACAAAGTTCTAATTTTTCAGAATGGAGAAAAGAAGAAAACTTTTATAACTTTTTTCGCAGAAGTCACATTTATAAGCGGGCTTCGGTATTTTTTTTATTTTCAAATAAGGCTGGAACAAATATCAATTTCTTGTTTTGCCTCCCCCCTTCGAAATTTCCAAAAAAGCTGAAGGGGGAAATAAATATAGTTTAAATGATAGGTTTTGTGTAAATTTGTTGCATACAAGCTTCCGTATAATTTATTCCAATTTGTTTATTTTTTGCATTTTTTTTTGTTGTACCCCCTCGCGATGTACCAACTACGAGTGATAAAAGAAGGATTTGAAATTTGTTCCGGCCTAAATAAACTTTTTTTCAAATTTTTGTAATGTTAAGCAGTGTTTTCAAAAAAGTGCTAAATTTTCTTAATAATTTTAACCTGTTTTCAAAAGTAATTTCAAAAACAAAACCTTATGGTAAAAACACTTACCATCCAAATAAATCTTAATAAGCTTATAAATTACATGCACCTCAAAAAATGTGAATAAAAACGCTTTTAAATGTAAAGTTGAGCATTAAGAAGGGCAAGAATTTCAACATAAAATTGTGGCCAAAATGTATTTTGGAAGATCCAAAAATAGCGGGAAATCAACTATTCGACCAAAGTTCACATAGTAAATCGTTGAATAAGTCCTAGAGAATCCAATAGTGAGCTAAAATTTAAGAGGAATGTGAGAAGTTTTTCAAGCTCAATCCGAAAATATGAATAGAAGAAGTGATTAATAGTCATATTTTTCTGACTGGTTTGCCTAGCTGGTTTATAAATTGGCCTGACTTCGTTTTAACAAGGTTGAATTGCTGCCTACCGGTTAAATAGACAAAATACTGTGGTCAAATCTTGCGCACAATATTTGGACTGCATGTGTCTTGAGCGGTCACCTGGAAGGTTTCTAACCAGAATTTTATCGTTCACAAGTCCCTCCTGTATATCCTGGAGCTAAACAAGCTGAAAAAAACAAGCTGAAAATAAACAAACTACATTTGTAAACCACAACACTCATTAAATTTTTATTTCAATATACTTTAATAAAGTTATCATTGAATGATAAAAAAATTATGTCATCATCAGTTTTTAACATCGTGAAAGAGTTTTTTAAAGTTGTTGATTCTTATAAAAAATTTAAAAATCGAGCAATTTAGATGTAGAAGTTTTCACATTTTTCGGTGCCATAAGAAATTTTTCCTAGTATGACGGAGTTTTTTGGAACTCATCCCTTTTTCTAAGTAGGGTGAAAATCGCATGTTTTTGTAAATTTAAAAATAACTAACCAATAATTTTTCTGACTTCGTCAGTTTGGTGTCCCATCAACCTTAAAACTTTTGATGTACAAGTGGTATGGTTATCTGTAAGCATAGCGATTTTAGAAGCCATTGAAGTTGAAAAGTGTTGCATGTTGCTCCAATTGACGGTATATAAACATTACGTCACCAGGTAACTTCGCTGAAAGTTTAATCAATTTCTATCCATGTGTTCATAAGTTATTTCCAATACAAAGTTTTGCATTTTTTTTTTTCGAATACACTTCTTAAAAGCTTATCACATGGCTTTCAACTTGTTGATGTGTTAAAATAGTGTTTTGATGTATGAAACTTGTAGTTGAAATGGTTAGTTTAAAATTCTGATCTTATTTAGTTACATTTCTTGAAGAAAACCCATTCTAAAGACGAGATAGGTTATTGGATTTCAAAACATCAGTTTGGTGGAGTTCTAACTCAAAATTTACAATTCATAGTTTCAATATAGTGTCGAAAAATGAAATGTGTTAGGTTTAAAGAGATGTAGGACTACTTTCGCCGGAAGCGAGCCAATGTTCTGACATATTTGTTAACACTTATTTTGAAATAACTTGGGATCAAGTAATTTTCCAGTGCTACTGTAGATTTATTTCTTGAACTGAGAATTTTATTCGGAAAAAATCTTCATGGGGGTATCAAACCCCGAAAACTCACCTTAGTAAAACAAAATTGACTATAAAGTAAAAAAGCTATCATCAGCACTCCATTCAGAGTTTACCTGCCCTTAAAGTGTTCGCAGAAGTTATTGATGATGAGGCCTGCATTTTTTTTTGGCCCACCCGCCCGCTGCCATTTCGGAAGAAGAAAGTCAACATCAAAACAACCAGTCGCGTATCGGTTCCGAAAAAAAACTAACAACAACGCATCATCAACGGGCGGCCACATGCGCGCATCACTAAATATGTTTATGCGTGAGTCGCTCGAGCCCTGGCTAATGTCGTCTAGGGCCAAAGCAAAAAATGAAAAAGAGCTAGTGGAAACCAGCACCGAAAACCGGCATATTTTATCGTTCATAAAGGGCTCGGAAATTCGCTTTCGCTTTCTTCTGCCCTGCGATGACGCGAGTGCAAGCTCTGTAGTCGTGCGCCATTAGAGGGTCCCCCGAAAAAAAAAAGTGATAAACATAATAAAATTTATAAGACGTTTCAACTTTATCATCTTGAATGGTCTTCCTCTAGACATACACTTTTTCACTCTTTTGGCTCTGTTCAACGAGACTAAAAACAGCAAATTTGATTTGAAGGGCTCCAACATCTTCTCCTCTACCTCTGCGAACCCCATCCGCATGATACTTCTACGATTTTGATTCCACAAATTATGTTTACCGCTCCGCCAATCCACCTCCCGATGCAAAGTCGTCGCGACTTGTTGGTAGTGGCCGCGCACAGTGGTTAAAAGATGTCGAATAATAAAATATATATGCATACATACATACAAACATATATCGACTGATTAAGTTTTCACACGACGATACAATTTTCCTACCAACAGAATCAGTCGATTGTCTATGAAAATCAAACTTGTATTTTGTTCATCTGTTTCTCTTAATTTGAGGGTGTTTGGGGATAATATTTCAATTGCGACCCTATGAGTCAAGGTGTACTACATAATAGCATATTTAGAGAAAATACTCTACAAGTTTTCCATGTTGTTCAGTTTTCAATATTTTTAAATTCTATAAGTATTTATTTAAGAGCTACAGGTGAAGGTAAAATTCAGAGTGTTTTAATTTCACTTCAACTGAACACTAACAATTTGTTTTAATGAGCTCGAAACTGATCAAGTTTGCACTTCAACCCCATTGCACAGTGAACCAGAAATGAAATTTTAACTGGGAATAATTACTAAATAAATTTTGAAGACAAATTACCTAATAACTTCAAAATAAGAAACAATTTTTGGTAATTAGTATTCCACAAAAGATGCGCATGTTGATTATCAAAAATGTTGCTTGGGAAATATTTTTGATTTTTATCACCCTGAAAAGATATAACGTAAAAACTGTTTTTTGTAGGACCACTTAATGTTGGACTAAGTCGATTTGGGGTCATTTTTAAATTTCTCAAACCCTAGGGTCTAAAAAGCATTGTTTTGGTTAACCTTCCAAAACATCATAACTCTTCGAGAAAAAATCGCAAAAATTTGATTTTTAAAACCTCCCTGGGGAATCACGAAATACACTATCTGCAGTACCAGGCAACTTCCTGTGACCACCGGAAGTGCTCCCTCAAAAAAATCCGTAATTAGGCTGTTCGGGTCTATATGACCCGAGAGTTTGCGTAGGTTCCCCTGGCCGCAGATATGTACCGATTTCGATGAATTTTAATTCATTGTATAGGTAATTTATTCTAGTTTCTCAATATCGAAAAAATAAGTCGAAATTTTTTGCGAGATGACCAGTAGCTGATTCCGAATGAAAAAAGTCCCGAAAAAGAGCTCTTTTTAGAATGCTTATAACTTGTGACAGATTATAAATATTGCGCTGGTTTTATAATATTTGGAATTGTCAAGAATAAATCTATCCATTGATGTATAAGTTTCTGGTGGTCCAAAGGAAGTTTTGGCCGCTATCCCGGAACTTCCGGTAGAAAAAAATCTTACTTCAAAAAAGTCACCCAATTTCGGCTTTGCATTGCTGTATCTCGCTTACCAATGAAGCGATTCTCTAAATTCAAATTTTAATTTTTTTTCGTTAACTTTATTATTATTTTCGTAGAACATAGGTGATTCCTCAAAAATCTCAGGTACTTTTAGACGCCATTTAAAGTTTATTTACAACTTTTCATGTTGAAGGTCATTATTTAATTTTTTTCAACTATTCTATTTGGAAAGCTGATAAAATTTTAATGCATTTTGATGTGCTATTTTATAATTTCCGTTGAGAAACAACAGAGTTATGTTGCTTTGAAAAATGGTTATTTTTTATTTACAAAAAAATCTAACCGAAGCTAACTCAAAAAATAAAAATGTTAGAAATCTGAAAAAATACATGTGTTTTTAAGTCGCAAAAATGAACCAAATTTTCAATTTTGGGGAAAATCTGAAGACCCCCGGCGCAAATTGTCAGATAATAAAAAAAAATCCCCAATACCTACAACAATAAAGCATTCATTTCGTTATCAGCATCAGCACAACCAATCATCAAACCACGCGGCGAGACGGCAGTTCCTCCTGCTGCTGGGTTGGGTGGTAGATTTGGTGAGCGACAAAAAGAGAGCTAAAGGATTTGTTTCTCCCGCGGCTACGTGAGGGGTGCGAGATTTGTACACCAACCTGCTGAAAATGTGGGCCAAACTGGTTGAAATCTGACAGCTTTCAGAAAATTCGAAAAACGTTGCTACAAATTTTCAAAACACCACACAAAAAGTATGTCCATCGAAAGAGGAGATTCTAATGAATCTTTATGTATATAAAAAAGTGACCAATTTGAGTTCAAATTTAGAGAAATCACGCTAACAAAATCCCGTAAACCCACGGACATGAAAAATGACAAAAAAGATGTGATTTTCATTACAATATACTGAACAATTGAGATTTTTGAGGAACCGACTATGTTCTACAAAAATAATAATAAAGTTAACGAAAAAAATTAAAATTTGAATTTAGAGAATCGGTCTATTGGTAAGCGAGATACAGCAATGCAAAGCCAAAATTGGGTGACATTTTTGAAGTAAGATTTTTTTCTACTGGAAGTTCTGGGATAGCGGCCAAAACTTCCTTTGGACTACCAGAAACTTATAGATCAATGGATAGATTTATCTTGACAATTCCAAATATTATAAACTAAGAAGAGCTCTTTTTCGGGACTTTTTTTTCATTCGGAATCAGCTTCTGGTCATCTCGCAAAAAATTTCGACTTATTTTTTCGATATTGAGAAACTAGAATAAATTACCTATACAATGTATTAAAATACTTCGAAATCGGTCAATATTAGCGGCCAGGAGAACGTACGTAAGCTACAGGTCAAATTTATCTAAAATAGATTTGTACGGAAATTTTGCGAACGGCTTTGGAAGGTTAAAAACTCATCCATGATTTTTTGCAGAAATTTTAAGTAGCGTTTACATGAGTAAATTTCAACTTTTTGGTTTGCATGGGAAAATTGAATATTTTGTACTGAAAAATCAACATCATTTTTATTTTCTTCTGTGGAACCGAGCCTGCTTATAGTTTTTGTGCCAACTTATTGATTCTCTCAAGAAAATTTTTCGCTGAACAACTTTGTCGAAGATTGTAACTGAAAATCCGGGTACAACCTGACGATGGACCAGAAAAACAGATGAACGTTCAAAATGTAAAAAAATCGCGCAAGGTAGTCAACTTTGAAAAATTCCCGTAATTTCCATTTTTGTTACATCAAAAATCTAAAGACAACAAAATATAAGAATTAAAATAAATTTTGTAGTCATATTTTTTTTTGAAAACTCTACCACCGCTCAAACAGTTTTTACTAGCAATCGAATGAAAAGTAGATTTTTCAGACCACTTTTTTCACTTTTTGTGACCCTTTAATTAAAAAACAATTTAAAAAAAAATTCTTAGTTTCATGATGTAAACTTCAACTTCAGCTTCCATATGCACAAGGCAAATATTTTTCGGACGTGTAATATACGAACTACAGCAGTTTTGAAGCATGTTTTTTCGGATTTTTTCTCTTTCATGCTGAATAACGAGAAAACTAGTAGCTTTAGCTATATATAGCGTTCTAAACATATTTTGCTGACGAAAAAAGTGTTATAAGTTTCGTTGTAATCGGTAAGATATAAAAAGAAGTATAACGATTTTAGTTTGGAATGTCAAATTGACACTCCTAAGTCTGATAAGGGTAACGAAACCTAGTGCGGATGAGGGTTAAAAATTCTGCAAAAAATCATGGATGAGTTTTGAACTAAAACGAAGCTTTTTAGACCCCAGGGTTTGAGAAATTCAAAAATGACCCCAAGTCGGCTCAGTCTACCCTAATATATAACCCTTACCTTATGAAAACAATTTGCCATAAATTTTTTATTTAAGGAGCTTGATGTTCGATGTCTTCGACAAAGTTTCATAAATCATTAGATTCTGCAATATAGTAGAACAACATAGGTCTCAATCTCACAGTTAGAAAACAATTTCCATATCTCATATGACAGAAACTTTATGAACCACCAATAAATTATTTTTTTCGAAATGACCGTCTTTAGATGTTGTAAAAGTTGTCTAAGGCAGTGGTCGGCAACCTTTTGAGTCGGAAGAGCCAAAATCTCAAATTTTTCAAAATGTCTGAGTTCAAAAGAGCCACATTAAAGATTTAATGTGTTTCTTTTTAATGATAAAAATCAAAATTTATGAATGATTAATGAACATAAGTTTTACGAAAATAACTTTGAACCAATAACAGTTTTTTTCTAATTCTTGGATTTATCTTTTAAATCTGTTTTTGATTGCCATTAAATACATGGATTCTTCTGGATCGTCAACCCGCATACATTAGTATCATACATTGCCTCTTCTACCATGGTACATAAATTTTAATACGTTGGCAATGTTTCAAATCCATAGAAAGCTTAAATCAATACTTTGCATGATGTTAAAGTGAAATAAAATTAAAGTGAAACATATTTAAAAAGCCGAATATTTATAATCAAATCAAACCTTATGACTTTGTTTTGGTACATTTCGTACCTGAAAATTATCAAATTTTAAAGGTGATTGAAAATTTAAAGAGCATCATATCGGTCAAACAAAAGGAAGGTCATAAACCGTAAATTCGTGACAAATGCTGAAGAAACAGTACATTCTAGGTTGAAAAATCAGTCAAAGCATGCTTTTAAAGATTCAAAACAAAAAATAATAAAAAATAAATCATCGGCGATTAACTCTTAATCAAAAGTAAAAAAATATGTCAGTTACTATTTCTTCGTTCAAAATTTGTGTGCTTTTGGCAAATATTTATTGGCTGCACGCACCACACCTGAAATTTTAAATGTGTTCGAAGTCTCAAAGGCTTACATTTTTTTTACATAGGACTAGGTTTTTATTTAACTATTAAAAAAAACTGCTTAGGGTTAAAAAGGTTAATTTCGTTATTGATAACAAGTATTTTGCCTGTGATAAAGTTTTCAAAAAGATTTTCAGATTTGAAATTTTCATTCATTCTCAATGTTGATTCGATTTTGAAAAACTGTCAAATTTTAATTTGTAATTTACAATTCTTAGTTTTGAACTATTTTTATCATGGTACACGACGTTCAAATCTTATCTTACAATTTCAATAAAATGAATGCGTAGTATATTTCGCTTATACAAGTTGAAAATTTGGAATTTCGTAAAAATTTTCAATAATCTGGATGAACCGAAAAATTCGGAATGCTAATGAGGTAATAATATTAATCAATATAAATAATCGTTTTTAATTAAAATAAATTTGATAGCATGAGGTGGTTTCTTCAATATTTTTTATGTCTGTATGCCTCAAAGTTGTAAAAATTTCAACTGTTTAATTGTCAGAGAGGGCAGAAAAAAGTTTATTGCGAGTGCTTAAAATGTAAAATTTGATGAAGATTACGTTGTTTGATAACAAAACAGAGGCTGTCTAAGAACAACTTTTTTGTAATACGAGTATCTCGTCTTCTGCACGAAGTGAGTGCGCCAAACTCAAGAGCACAGATCTAATGTTAGTTATTGATTTTTGAAGCTAAATTTTTGTTAATGATTTTTAAGGTTTTCATACTTTTTACTGTTAAACCTTAGACACGGATTCCACATGGATGATAAAGTGTCATGTATAAAACCAAAAAAAATATGTTTTCTTCATGTTTGTTTACATTATTATGCATTTTAAGAGGCAAAACATTTTTTCCATGCCTTTTGGGTCACCAAGCATTAGAGTAAAGTTTGAGATAATTTTGTTGATTCCTGAATGAGTGAAACGCGTTTCAATTTTTTATGGAAATTTGTATGGAAGAAGAAATTTTTGCACATCAAATCACCTTACTTACTTACTTAATGATCCCGCGCCGATGTAGTTCCTCATTCGAGATCCAGTTGCCAGGGCACCAAGCGCGGATGATATTCCGCAGGCAGCGGTTTACAAATACTTGCAGTTTTCGCGTCGTCACCGCATATGTGCACCAAGTTTCGCATCCGTACAGTAATACGGATTTGACGTTTGAGTTGAAGATTCGGATTTTTGTCCGTAGAGAGATCTGTCGTGACCGCCAGATGTTTCGGAGACTCGCAAACGCAAATCGGGCCTTTCTGATCCGGGTTTCGATTTCTTTTCTGGTACCACCATCAGGCGTTGTCTGGCTACCAAGATACTGGAAGCACTCCACTTTCTCAACTTGTTGCCCAGCTACCTCGAAACTTGAAGGATTTCCTGTGTTGATCTCCATCGACTTGGTCTTTCCGACATTGATTTTGAGACCTGCTGACTTTGAGACCTGCTGCCGAGTTTGCTCTGCATATCCGGTTGCGTTTGGGCGAGCAAAACAATATCGTCAGCCAAGTCAAGGTCGTTCAGATGCTCCATTGTTGAAGGATTCCACGGCAATCCTCGGTTCGGTGCACAGTCGATCGATCCAGTCAGAATCTCATCCATTACGTTTAGAAAAAGTAGCGGTGATAAAATACATCCTTGTCTCACTCCAGCAGTTACCGGGATTGGTTCGGATAAGACACCGTCGTGCAAGACCTTGCACGAAAATGCCTCGTATTGTGCTTCGATGAGATGGACTAGTTTCTCTGGGACCCCTCGTCGCCTTAGAGCCGCCCAGATGTTTTCATGGTTAAGTCGGTCGAATGCTTTTTCGAAATCAATGAACACCAGCAGAAGAGAGTCCTGGAATTCGTTGATTTGTTCCAGTATGATTCGTAGCGTTGTGATGTGGTCCACACATGACCGTCCGGATCGGAATCTAGCTTGTTGCCGTCGGAGTGTAGCGTCGATTTTCTCCTGGATCCTGTTCAGGATCACCATGCAGAGTACTTTGAGGGTTGTACAGATCAACGTTATGCCTCTCCAGTTACCGCACTCTGTCAGGTCTCCTTTCTTCGGGACCTTTACGAGGATACCCTGCATTCAGTCGGCCGGGAATGTTGCAGCATCCCAGACGTCAGCGAAAATACGATGCAACATTTGTGCTGACAGGGCAGAGTCGGCTTTGAGCATTTCAGCAGGAATGCAATCGATTCCAGGCACTTTGTTGGATTTCATGTCCTTGATTGCCGCTTCTATTTCAGCCAGCGAGGGCGCTTCCGAGTTGACGCCATTTATGCGACTTACTGTTGGCGCTTCAAGCTGCGGTTTCTGTTGGCCATCGCTATTCGTGACTCGGAAGAATTGTTCGAAGTGCTCAGTCCATCGTTTGAGCTGATCTGTTCGATCGGTCAATAACTGACCTGCTCGGTCTTTCAACGCATTCTTGCATCAGTCTTTGCACCACTGAGGCGGCGAGAAATGTCATAAAGTAATCGGATATCTCCATTGGCGGCGGCTCTTTCTCCCTCTTTGGCTAGGGAGTTTGTCCAGGCTCTCATGTCTCGTCTACAAGCTCGTTTTACTGCCTTTTCCAGCTCCGCATATCGTAAGCGGGCGGCTGCTCTGGCTGACCCGGTACATGCCTGCTCAATTCCGACTTTCGCCTTTCTCCGATCATCGACCATCCTCCAAGTTTCATCCGACATCCATTCACTTCTTCTTCCACAAACTTTACCGAGAGTACCATGGCTCGTCGTGATAAAGGCATTTTTGATTCCACACCACTGTTCTTCGCCTGTCTGTCGGCAGCTCCGAGGCTCGGAATTCTAGCTGTTCAACGTATGCCCTTCTCACCTCTGGATTCTCCAACCGGCGGACGTCGTATCGAGACCCGACTTTCTCCTCGGCTCCATTTTCGGCTGATGCAGATGTGGTCAATTTGATTTTCTGTTCGGCCATCTCGGGATACCCAAGTGACCTTATGTGCTGGTCGATGGGGGAAGAGCGATCCACCGATCACCATGTTGTTGTTGCCACAAAATTCTACAAACAGCTCTCCGTTTTCGCTCATCTGTCCTAGGCCATGGCGCCCCATGATGCGCTCAAGGTCTTGATTGTCGGAGCCAATCTTTGCGTTGAAGTCGCCCAAATGGATTTGAATGTCACCCTTCGGAATTCTCTCTACCACGCTGTTCAGTTGACTGTAAAACTGCTTCTTCTCCTGCAAATCGGCAACGTCAGTTGGCGCATAACACTGGACCATTGTAAGGTTTCTTACCCGTGTTCTAAATCTGGCTACGATTATTCCTTCGTTTATCGGTTCCCATCTAATGAGGGCCGCGTAGGCCTGCGGGCTTAACAGGAAACCAACTCCTCGTTCCCGAGTAGCATGTTCTCCTCGTATGCCAGAGTAAAGCAGGACTTGCCCGGACTGTGTCTTGTGTTCTCCAGTGTTAGGCCAACGGACTTCGCTCAGTCCCAGAATTTCAAGCTTGAGGCGGCTAGCCTCTCTAGCAAGTTGTTCCAGTTTGCCTTGTTGGGCAAGGGTTAAAACATTCCAAGTTCCAATTCGTGTCCGTGTTTTCATGCTAAGAGTCGTCGCCAAAGTTCCAGGTCGGTCATTTCTTTCGGATTCCGTAACAATTTCAAATCGGGAGCAGTAGGTTGTTAGCCTAAAGTCCCTAACCCGCGATGGGGCTGCCATCTTGGACTTAGCTGGCGGGAGCCGCATTTCATAAATTCAGCCGCTTGCTGCAAGACAAAGGCTGTTTGAGCCGCCCCTGACCTGGAGAACAGACGCTCGGTTGTTGTTGCACGCCGCCCCTGACCTGGGGAACAGACGCGTGCGGCCACCTTCTCAGTCTGCATGCGACCAAAGCATCCACCAGGGTTGGGTACCCGATCTCCGCTTAGGTTACTCGCACCCCAGCCGGCACCGCGGGGAGGTAGAGATAGGAGTTGTGATTAAGAGGTGATATGACCACTATGGGGTCTCGTGTTGCACATTATCCACCGTTTACCAGCCAAATCACCCAGAAACTCAAAAAAGCTTGAACTGAAGTTGGTCTATGGTTTTTGGTTTTTCACTATTGTTAAGCTTCAATTTTTGCTAACATGACTAAGCTAAGCATTTCATGAAAGAAGTTATAACCATTTCAAAATAAAAAATCATGCACCCATTGAAAAGAATTATCTAAAGTAAAAAGTTAGAGTAAAAAATCTGAATCCATTGAAAAGTATTTAAAAATAGCAGCGTTGGCTTACTAGAACTTTTAATAATTACATGTGATGTCCTGGCTATGCAAAGCAGTTTTTTGAGATTATTTATTCGCATCCTACAGAAAAACAGCTTTAAAAAAGTAGTCAAAAAGCTAAAATTAAAAAACTCAATTTAAAAAAAACACTTTTATAATATCCGATATTTTTTAAGATACAAATTAGGTTTGTGCTTTGTTCACATGAATTGTACTGCAAGAATCAAAGAATATTTTTCATTCAAAACTCTATTTTTTGGAACTTTCTGGATGGATCGCTTCCAAAGTTTTTAATGCTATCTTTGGCAGCAAAATCAACCAAATGTATTGATGGGAGGTGTAAAAATTTTGGAAATTTCCATACAAAGCATGCGCGGTCTACGTTCATTTTTGTCAAAGGTTCACGAACTGAACCAAATGTCTTTAATTGATTTTTTTTCGATCAAAGGGAGAAAATAGGTTGGAAAATCCCAATACTAAAATTGATTTCAACACTTTTTCAGAGGTTGTCTTGATTAAATAGAATTTCTGATGATTCATGTTAATTTTTGTGGGTTGACTGGGCTCCAGTTCATCAATTTTTCTTTGGCGAATTTTATCATTTGGTTGTACATAAATTTTACATTTGTTAAAATTTAAAAAAAATCCTGAATGACGAGAAAAAATACGGGTGCTCATCTGATTGTGATCTATACGGAGAACTGTGTCTGTGGATTTCTGCATTTTTGGCTATCCCCTGGAATATTATTTTCTTATTTTCATGGCAAAATTAACAGAGTTGATCGTCACATGCACAGAATTTTGTCTAGTGCCTTCTTATCCTGAAAACAGTTTATCTACATTATTTTCCTAGATTTAGCACATATTTAAGACGTTGCTTTGCTCAAAATATAAAATGAATTTCACAATTTTCTAGAAAAGCAAGAGCCATATTTTTTCAAAATAAAACCATAATGCTCTGAATTTCAAATAATCCTGATAAAATATATGTAGAGGATTGATATTTTATATAATGTAATATAAAACCACTCTGAACATTTAAACTCTTTGCTATCAATAACTTAGGTATCAGGATACTATTTCTGGTCTTGGTATTTATAATAAGCGAAGAAAAGTATCATTAGATTTTTCAAATGAAATAATACTTACTCTGATTGTGACAATACAACCACTGATAAGATACAACTCTTTTCTTTCAATCACTTTGATGTCTTGGGCTTGTAATATAGCTCAGTTGGCAAGTCTGTTGTCTCCTGAGCCGATGTCCGCGAGTTCGAGCCCAAGAGCAAACATCGAACACAGTTGTACCGGGTAAGTTTTTCAATAACGATCCTCCAACTGCACCGTTGATAAAGTCGCGAATGCCATAAAGATGGTAAAACGACTATAATCGAAACAAAAAAAAAAAAACTTTGATGTCTTCGACTAAGTTTTAGAAAGGAATATTTTTTATTGGATATCATTAACATATGGTGGTGGAATAACGCTTAAAGAAAGGCAAGTGTTGAAACAGTGACTAGTATAAATTTTCCTACAATTAAACCATTAAAAAGGTTAAAATATCTTCAAAATAATTAAATGTTCTAGCCCCTTTGACGGATTATTTCAATTTTGGGCTGAAGCTTTCGAATGGTACAAAAATAAACGATGCATATTTTCGATAAAACAAAATTGTACTACCGGGAACACCGTGATCTACAATATAAATAATGTTTTTTTTTGGGAAATTTTTAGTTTTAATTTTGAATCTGAACTCTGCATTCTTAATAAAAAAAATTCAGAATTCCTAATTTGGAATCGATTTTTTAACTTAAATTCAAAACAAAAAATCCCATTATTTTGAAGCCAAAATGGAATTTTTTAACAGAATCCTTAACCAGAAATCTTTTATTTGAATTTTGATTTTCTGATTTAATCTTTATTCAGGTATTCAAACGTAATTCAACTAGTGAATCTTAATGAAAATTCCGAATGATGAAACTCTGATATTTCAATTCTGGATCACCATTTAAATTTTTTTTAAAGTTTCAATTCTGAATAAGATTCAAAAGTAAGAATTTCAAATCCAATTAGTAAAAATGGTTTGTAATTTTGAATATTTTCTTTTAATATTCTGAAATGATGAGTTTCGAACATAGAAAAAAATGTTATTTCGGTTTCAAAAGCAAACCCAAGACTCGAATCAGGATTTTGTCGCAATGAAAATCCAAAATGAAAATCAAGAATAATAAACTGGATACAGATTCCACAATCCGATCAAAGGCACCAAATTTTGATATCTATAAAAAAAAATTGGAACCAGATAATCGGAAATGATTCAAACCTAAGCCAATCAGATATTTTTCCGCTCTGATCCGGGTAGGGTAAATCCAGGCTACTTTATTTAAAAATCTTGTAAAATCCTAGCATTCGATTTTAAAGTTAACAACCTTAAATCTGAGCAATATCCAAATCAAGAAGAAAAAAATTGCAATTCAACGCATTTTCGGCACAGTGATTTGTTAAGTAGGCATTGAAATTTTACAACCTCTTCTATGGGTGTAAAAGGTTGAGAAATAAAAACCACTTTATCCTATGTTAGTGCAAAAAATTATTGTATGCTTAATCTAAATTTTGCTGTAAATCTGCTATCCAAATCGACTGAAAATCAACAAACAAAAGTCATGACACTTCGTATGAAAGCTTAGATGAACCTAAGACAACCAGAGATTTATAAACACTTTCCAAATAATCAGTTATATGGACACTTCTAGGACCCGAAGGAAAGAGTTTTTATAGCGTTAGTTGATAAATCTAGAAACATTTGCAATTATTCCAATTTTTACATATTTTTCCAATTGGTTTAAAAATTAAACTTAAAGCAATGTTTTTAAAGGCAAAAAGTTTTATAATTGTATAACAGAAAAATTATTAGAAGAGTCTAAAAATTTTAAAATATAGCCATTGTGCAGGAAGCAATTGTATTGAGGAAATCCTGTCTATGCTAACCAGATGCTTTTGGTAAAGGGTGATACGGTCAAAATCAACTTGACGTATTTCTTTCAATTTTGCATTTAAAAAACCTGAACACCCCTCATTTTGAAGGTGTGTGTGTGTGTAGAATGCTGCTCCTATTTTGATTTTGGTATTCACTCTTCGGTTGTCAAAATGCCGTCCAAGGAAGAAGAGCAGCGTATCAAAATTTTGCTCGCGCATCGCGAAAATCCGAGCTACTCGTACGCAAAGCTGGCAAAATTGCTAAAAGTTGCCAAACAACCGTTACAAATGTAATTAAAGTGTTTGGAGAACGTTTGTCGACAGCCAGAAAGTCTGGATCGTGGGGAAATCGAAAACCGGAAGCCGCTGAGACGACAAAGAGAGTTGCCGATAGTTTCAAGCGAAACCTTGACCTCTCTCTCTCTGAGATGCCGCAAATAAGCTGGGTGTATCGTCTACAACCGTGCATCGAGCCAAAAAAAACGAGCCGGACTATCGACTTACAAGAAGGTAGTGACTCCAAATCGCAATGATAAATAAAATACGACGGCCAAAGCGCGATCCCGAAGGCTGTACACGACGATGCTGACGAAGTTTGACAGCGTGGTAATGGACGACGAAACCTACGTCAAAGCCGACTACAAGCAGCTTCCGGGACAGGAGTTTTATACCACAAAAGGAAGGGGAAAGGTAGCAGATAATTGCAAGCACATGAAACTGTCAAAGTCCGCGAAGAAATATCTGGTTTGGCAAGCCAGGTACAGATGGCTTGAAAAGCAGCATTTTAATAGCTTCCGGGACTGTCAACCAAGAAATTTACGTGAAAGAGTGTTTGAATAAACGTCTGCTGCCTTTCCTGAAGAAACACGGTTGTTCCGTAATGTTTTGGCCGGATTTGGCATCTTGCCATCACGGTAAAAAGGCCATGGAGTGGTACGCCGCCAACAACGTGCAGGTGGTTCCCAAGGACAAGAACCCTCCCAACACGCCAGAGCTCCGCCCAATTGAGAAATACTGAGCTTTTGCCAAGCGAAACCTAAAGAAGATCAAAAAACTGCTAAGTACGAGCAGCAGTTTAAGGCAAACTGGCTTTCTGCGGCGAAGAAAGTGGTCAAGGTGGCTGTTCAAAATCTGATGGCAGGGGTTAAGCGTAAGGCCCGGCAATTCGGATTTAGAAAAGCGGAAGCCTAACTGAATATTTTTCCTGAATTTTATACTAATTAAACTTTAAAAATAAATTTAATTTGATTTTTAAATAAACGATTTCACCGATTTACACGCGTTTTCCCTTGACCAAATTTGACCGAATCGCCCTTAAACGACGTTTCCAAATGTTGAAACAGGATAAACAATGGACATTATTCACTTACTAATGAAATGTTTTTAAATTAAATAATCTTTTTGACACTTAACAACGTTTGAAAAATGATTCGCTGCTAGATTTTTTATTCCCAAATTTTTGGCAGAACGCATTCAGGGCTGCTGCAGTGCAGCATAAAGTCTTCCTCGGTTTTAAATAGTTTTGACCTAATTTTTATTTGGTTGGATGCGTGTTTGTTGTTTTTCCCTCCTCCCCTCAATGCTTCCACTTTGAATTTACGCACTGAATCCCGTTTTCCGTCTTTCCCTTCCGATGTGATCTTGGGAAGTGCGAGTCGGAAGAATAAAAAAACTGCAGGTCATAAGTACATTTCAAAAACAATATTCTTTGGATTAAGCAGTTTGATAAAAAAATCTATAGGATTTTTAAGATTTCATTAAAAACTTGTTTAAAAATATGTTTTTTTTCCTATCTTCTTGATGTTTTATTCAGCAGTTTGATTAGCCTAGCACTCCGGCAGCAACCTAGAACTTTGCAGCAGAAAATCATCTCTATCATGTGATCGTATGTTTTCTTGGCCTGACTTTGCTTTGCCCTTCCCTAGACGTTATGATGCTGCTTCTAGAGCTAGAACTATGCTCTGCTCCCAGAACTAGAGCACTAGGTTAGAAGCACACAGTCAAGAATTTGGTAGTTAATCTCAATTTGTAGCTCAGCTCTTCGTTTGGGTTGCCACTTTGCCCTCTACACCAAATTCGACTCATGCACATTTAAAAATCTTAATGCCCTTTCTGTTTGGCTGCTGCTGCACTCTCACTCTTCGTATCTGCTTCAATGGCTGCCGTTTTTTTTATTCTGCTAGAAATAGTGCTGGGTGCAGGAAGAAAAAAAAATCTTCCATGTCGCTGGACCAAACGCATGAGAAATTATGGTTATTGGCGCTTTTCTTCATTTTCAACATTTTTCATGCTAGTGAAGAACACATTGAGAGGTTTAATGAAAATAACAAAATATGCACTCCACTTGAGATTAGAAAATGTTGATTTTTGTGCATTTATCTTCCCAGGCACATAAGTGTTTTTCTGACCTAGTTTTTCTAGCTGGAAAATTATGATTATGAGAGCTTGACATGCATTTTGTGTCGGAGCTCAGCTGTGCTGTTAATCTATTTAGGCTGAAGAAAATAAGTTTTGGTAGTAGATTTTTTCAAAATAGAGAGAAGATTTATCATCACTTTTACGCAACTTAAATATGGTCGTTTGAAGTTGTAAATTGTTGTTAAAAGTTCCAATTAAATCATATAAATAGAAATAGACTTATACAAACTTATGCTATGTCAAAACTTTGCTAATGCTATGCTAATGCTATGCTAATGCTATGCTGATGCTATGCTAATGCTATGCTAATGCTATGCTAATGCTATGCTAATGCTATGCTAATGCTATGCTAATGCTATGCTAATGCTATGCTAATGCTATGCTAATGCTATGCTAATGCTATGCTAATGCTATGCTAATGCTATGCTAATGCTATGCTAATGCTATGCTAATGCTATGCTAATGCTATGCTAATGCTATGCTAATGCTATGCTAATGCTATGCTAATGCTATGCTAATGCTATGCTAATGCTATGCTAATGCTATGCTAATGCTATGCTAATGCTATGCTAATGCTATGCTAATGCTATGCTAATGCTATGCTAATGCTATGCTAATGCTATGCTAATGCTATGCTAATGCTATGCTAATGCTATGCTAATGCTATGCTAATGCTATGCTAATGCTATGCTAATGCTATGCTAATGCTATGCTAATGCTATGCTAATGCTATGCTAATGCTATGCTAATGCTATGCTAATGCTATGCTAATGCTATGCTAATGCTATGCTAATGCTATGCTAATGCTATGCTAATGCTATGCTGATGCTATGCTAATGCTTTGCTTATGTTTGCTTATGCTTTGCTTATTCTACACTCTATTTTTGAAGTTTAGAGTAAGTCCGCTGTAATACTATTTTTTTTAGTTTGCAAATCTTGAACACGTAATAACACTGATGATAAATGGAGTTCACCGAAACCATCATCCATTATGCTAATTTTTTGCTAACAGCTGTGCTTAGTAGTCTGTTGGTGTTTACTGGAAAAATAGACGAACAAAAAGTATACACAACAGTTTACTCCATTGGAAAAGGAATGTCCGCAGTCTGCACACGAGCTTTGAAAATTGAATTGATAATTTTCTACAAACAACACTGTGCTGAAGTTCATGTATTCGAATAGGGGATACAAATGAACTCGAAAAAAAAAAATTTGTGCAATGAAAAGATTGATAATATTTGTGCTTCAAAGTATCCTAAACGATAGTAAAGTATTAATTTAAACATCAATTTAAGAAAAAACCAACAGGTGGATTTCAAAAATCAGTTACATAAAAGGACATTTAGGAGAAAAAATCATTTCAGCTCATGAAAAGCCCTATTCTTCTCCAGATATGTATAAATTTACAGATATCAATTCAAATGGTCGGGATGCGTTCATCAGAGTTGTGTCTCGTTATCATAATCAAACAATGTTTTCTATACTTTGTAACAAGTTCCATCGAGCTGACCGTTTTACTAGAAAGCCATCGAAGGACTAATCGGCGAACTCATAATTTTGTGGATACCAAATATTATCTGCTTAACGATAATGGAAATAAAATAAATAAAGCTCGACTAGTGGTTCGGCTGCTTTCTTCAAACTAGCTCGTAAGGGCTACCACATTGGGCAAATGAATTCAAAACCACGCTCCTACATACATATTCATGAGTCCATTAAGAGGGCTTTCTTCGGGCGAAAAGCGAAAGTACTAAAATGTCATCGGAAAATTAAAACTGCATCACCTCTGCTGTGAATGCAAGGTCGCGACCGATAGGAGCATCTTTGGCTGATTAATGATCGGCTCAATTATCATCTACGACCGTTGGAATGTACGATCTGTTGAATCGTTAATCTATTATCGGTAGACGAAATTCCTATAACCGCACACACATTTCTGATGTTAATTCTCATCAGGATTTGAATATCTCCAAAATCATTAAAAATAGTACCTAAACCTGATAGCTAATAAAAAAAATGCACTTATTTTATTAAAACACAACACAATTCTATCCTCATTAGCTGAGCAAATAGAAAATATACAAATTACCATAAGTACGATTCATGTTTTTTTCAAGAAAATATCAAAAATATTGATTGAAATTCCAAAAACTAATAATGATAACGACTCATTGGAGTGCCTGTTACAAAAATAGTGTCAAATATTTGGTTTGGCACTATCCAAGGTTTTTGTGACTTCTGTTCAAGTCGATCAAAAAATTTTAAATCTCATGGACAGATCCAACTTTTGATTATCACTTGGCAAAGTTATTCCTGAAATTTTCCTGGGTCTCTCCGGAAAATGGTTCTTCCCTTGAAAAACCCTTTCAATTTTCTCTTGGGGACAGACAAGATAAAGTTTTCATCCATAATATCCTCCGAAAATGGGACTAGTACACTAGCTAGCAATCCTGTATAGAAATATTAATTTTTATTTTTTTCAATTTTGACTTTTCGCATACCTCGAGACTGTTCCCTCTGATGGTTCAGTGTGTGCGCTTATAGGACTTTCTATCACTGTATAAAGATTACAGGTATAGAAATTTAAAAAAATATAAATATTCTTAAATTCTAGTCACTATCCAAACCAAAATTATTTGCAGTCTTTTTGCACATTTTCAAAACAAATTCAACAACTTATGAAAACTTTTTATAGATTGTATAGAAACGCATCAGTTAAACTGTAAAGATATTTACAGCGCCCCTTAATCATAGAAATATATGAAATTTGATTTCTAAGGCGTTTAATGGAGGTGTATCACGCATGTTTATTAAGATACAATTTTTAAAGTTCTATCAGCCTGACCCCAGTTACCGTGAGCACTAATAGCAGTTATGTTTCGCCAAAACTGGTTCACAGAGCTACGAGAAAGCAGAGAAGCTTTTCTTACTGCTCACGGTTTCCTGAAGATTGCTACACTAAGAATAAGGTTGTCAGAATTTCTTGAGCTCGTATCCGCACCGGACAAATCCGGGTAGTTTTATATAAAGACCGGGCAAAATCCGGGCATTTGATTTAAAAATTATTTATTGGTCACTGTCTACGGCAACTTAATGTCATACAGACTGATTACTTAATCTTATCTTAAAACTATCTTTACTTACATTGAAATCAAAATATACATACACTTGGTTGAACAATTTACAAGATATGTCAAACGGGTTATAAAATTCGTTCCTACCATAGTTGTTCAATCTCAGAGGCTCAAAACCCCGTAAGGAACGAGAAGGTACATGAAACGGTATCATTTCCACGAGGCTAGCACTATCAATATTACCGGATATGACGTCGAATATAAACAGACGACGAAGTAGTGTAATACGTGAACCAATCGGTTCGATGTTTAAAATTCCACATCGAGCATGGTAATGTGGTAGACGTTGAGGTTCGTTCCATGGTAGGTTAGGCAGTGCGTATCTCAGGAATCGCTTTTGAACTGACTCGAGTAGCTTCAATCCTCCGATCGTGTTTGGTGCCCAGACTTGAATATTGTACTCCAATCCACAGCGAACAAGCGAGCAATATAAAGCTTTGAGAGTTGTAGTGTCACTGAATCCTTTGGTATTCCTGACCAAAAATCCTAGGACTGTTTTTGCTTTTGCCACCGTTACAGCTAAATGTTCCTTGAATGATAGCGACTTATCTACAATAACACCGAGATCTCGAATAGACTCAACTTTTTCAATAGCCACGTTATCAGCTGTGTATTGATGCGAAATTGCAACCCTACTTCTGGTGAACGTAATAATCTTACATTTTTTAAGATTCACTTCCATCATATTCACTTTGCACCAAAGCATAAGCTTATCGAGGTCCTGCTGTAGTGACAGGCAGTCTGTGTAGTGAGCTTTTGAGCGGTACATTTTGAGATCGTCTGCATAGAAAACTAATTCGGAATCGATAAGTTCACAAAGGTCGTTCATGAAGAGGTTGAACAAAAGTGGGCCCAGATGGCTGCCTTGAGGAACACCGGATGGAACCATCATATTTCGAGATTTGATGTGACCTTGTCTGACGAAAGCAGTTCTGCCTTGAAGATATGATTCAAGCCATTTCACCAGCCAAGTTGGGAATCCCATTTTGTCCAATTTATCAATCAGGTGTGTATCCACCATAATAGTTCTTTTTCGATAATAAATGTTTTTAAACGAAAACGTTAAAAGGCAAGGTAAAATTAAAAAACTAGCATTTGCAAATATGATGAAGGTGTTTTGTATCCTTTACGATTAAGAAAACTCGTTAAAACCGTCAAAATGAAGACTGATCAATGTAACCGCAAAGCATAAATTCTGAACAGAGACGAAATCGATTTTTTAATCAAATTTATAGTGGTCCAATAAATTTCTGCAACCATGTTTTACGTTCATAGGAATCCAGTACTGATTTTAAAATTATGAAACATGTCAAATTCTCCTTTACAGAAAAAATTATCGAAAAATATTGAAAAAAGTGATCAATATTACCCCGGATTACGGTACCCAGAAATTAAAAAAAAAAAGTTATCATCAAAACTCATCATTATTTCTATAAAACTTGGTCAAAAAATTTCGTGTTGGAGGCGTTCGTTAATTTTGTTTTTGTTTGATTTGCCAAATAAAGTGAATAAATCCGGACAAAATCCGGGCATTTTTCAATGAAATTCGAGCAACCAAGCCGGCCCGAACAATTTCCAAAATTTGAATTAAATATCCGGGCAAGCCCGGATAAAACCGGGCTATCTGGCAACTTTATCCATACATCCATAGATACAATCTTAAAGAAACTCTACACATGTCAAACCATCAAAATCATCTTAGATCATTGTAAAACTGAAATTTGCATGAATTTAAAGCATTTTGAAAATGAAAAAAAATCCAATTGCGAAGAAGAGAACGCAAAAATTCCATACAGCCATCTTAAAATCAAGACGCAACTGTTGAATTCCTCGAAACCAACCTTATATTCATACGCATAAATTTAAAGCATGGATCACTACAAATCTGGACGCACTATTTATTTTACCATAGTGCTCCTAGTTGTCGGATCTGGAATGTTTTGGCAGCAGGAATGCTTTGTAGAGGAATGTTTCTTCTACCAGTGCTGAAAATTTCACCGTCAGAAAAATTCGTCTACGCGAAGGAATACGATCATATCGGACCAGTAAGCAACCAAACCGGACATTGAAGCAGAATTTAGTAGCCAAAGGACGTGTCCGCAAGTTATACAAGAAGATTCCAACGAAGTTCGACGGATGCGTCCTCATGGATGAAGATGGATTTTGGGCAGCTTTCTGGCCAAAAATTATGTAAAGCCATTGCAGTGGTGCACTGCACTGGTCATGGTGATGTCCCCGGCAACTTCAAATTCGTTTTTGCTGATAAGTTTGCAAGAAAGTGTTTGATCTGGCAAGGTATTTGCAGCTGCGGACGAAAAATTCCGGCTTTTGTGAAAAACAAGACCATGGACTCCGAAATTTACAAGGAGGAATGCCTGAAAACCTTTTTTTTTCGTAAATTAGATCTCACAAAGGACTAGTTAAGTTTTCGCCAGATTTGGCAAGCTGCCACTACAGCTAGGAGGTTCTACAAGCAGAAGATGAAGAAGAATGGTAGGACGACTCGGGAAGCAACAGAGATGAAGAGATTGTGGAACAAAATGGCCGCTGAGGTCAGCGAATAGGGTGTTCAAATTATAATGAGTGATACTCAACCAAAATATCGAAAATTCATCAAAACAACATCGGAATAATTTTTTTATTATTTTTCCTTTAAAGTGCAATAAAAACCCTACATTTCGAGTACAAAACATTTTTATTTCGTTTATATAGCTCCGAGATAGACCCGTTTTAATGCATCCAGATTTGTAGTGATCCATGCTTTAGAAGATAAAATTAAAAAAAATCTGATTTTCTGTTATCCTTGAATATCAATTCAAATCAAAGCTTTCAAGTGGTTATTTTAGACTTTGAGAAAATTATTCATGAAAATTTTTTGTTCCTCCCGAGCAAAATACCTTAAAATCCTATTCACGTTTAACTCAAGCAACCCCTTCTCATGGTCAGATTGTTCTGAAATTTGACATGTGACCTTTTGGTAAGCTAATTATTAATTTTGACTTCGAGCGAGTGAGATTTACCATGTTTAACTCTTCCTATACTATGATAAGGTGTGATAATCACTCCACGGTTCGTTAAATTAATGAAAAATGCAAAGGCCAATAGAAAATCAAATTTTTTGAAAGTTATCTTAAAGTCTAAAAATTTCATTGAAACAAAATTATCTCTAAAAAATGCTTTATTTTTCAAATTTTTTCAATCATTAAGTCACTAATATCAACAATACTGTTGATCATACGCAAAAATCCTGCGAGCGGAACCTGCGTACACTCGGAGTATTCGAGCGACGAGTGTTAAGAACCATCTTTGGCGGCGTACAGGAGAACGGAGTGTGGAGGCGAAGGATGAACCACGAGCTCGCGCGCCTCTACGGCGAACCCAGTATCCAGAAGGTGGTGAAGGCTGGCCGGATACGCTGGGCGGGACATGTTGCGAGAATGCCGGACGACTGTCCTGCAAAACAGGTGTTCGCAACGAATCCGGTAGGAACAAGACGAGCGGGGGCGCAACGAGCGAAGTGATTAGACCAAGTGGAGCGTGATCTGGCGAATGTGGGGTGCCCGAGGAATTGGAGAACGGTTGCCATGGACCGAGTGAATTTTAGGAATTATGTTCGTCAAGTTATGTCGTGAGACGGAATACTATGTAAATAAAAAATAAAAAATAATACATACGCAAAAATCAAGTGCAGATGATCAATATCAAATCTATTCATTTTCAATACGCAAAAAAAAAATTTAAACTTATGTCATGCAGTCAGAGATATTTCAACTTTAGTACAAATACTTTTTAACATTAGGTTTATGTTTTCGACCGTGGATGATGTATAGAAATTTGAATTTGACTTTTTTTGGTCTTGGATGTAGACCAAACAACAATTGTTTTGGAAAAACTACGGGTGATCTATATCCAAGACCGAAAAAAGCCAAATTCAAATTTCTGTATCTTTCAACTTTTCTAAAATTTCTCAAACTCAACTAATTTTCGGATTCAGCGCCCGATTTTACATTTAAAGTAAACTTCAGTTTGCCTAGTTCAAAAATGCTGTAATCAAGTGTAATTTTATGATTAAATGAAATGAACCCTGCTCTGGTGCGTTTTGTGAGTTCTCCTCTAGGCTTCGGTGAAAAATTTCAAAGCTTGATGGGAATTTCAAAACTAACTGTAAAAGTTAACTTGAAATTCACTATTTTATTTTATCGCGGTGTTATTTTGCGCAGTTATTCTAACACGACTTCTTTTTACACGGTTTTTTCCCATCAGAACGATTCTCTTAGGCCGATGACATAGTGAGAGCGATGCGATGCGAATTGGCGAACGCGGCCAATGCGAACTCGAGCGGCGGAACAAATTGACATCTGCTTCGCCGCGTTGAGTATGTCAGGTTTAAGCGATTCACATACATTTTCATCAAATGTGGTTCGCCGTTTCGCATCGCATCGTACTCACTATGTCATCGGCCTTACACGGCTCTCAGGAATCAACACGTTTATTGTGCGAAAATATTCCACATCCTATACGTTAACGGCGGATTTCATACCGCGTAAAAAAAAACCTTAGTGTAAGCAGTAGCGGGGTTTAACTGTAAAGTTTTATATTTTGACAGAGCTTTTAAATAAAGGTGTTTATAAGACTGCTGCTTTTGGTCCCAATATGTTTTTTCGTTACTTTTTTGGTCACCAAGCATCAGCGTAAAATGTGAGATGATTTGTGAAACTTCATGAATTTGAGCATTTAGGTTTAATCCTATATAGCAAATTGATAGGAAAAAAAAAAAGTTTGCATATTTTTTATTCAAAAAATATAAATGAATTAAAACTAAATTATCTATTTTTATTATTTCTCATTTTTAATTAAAAAACTAAAAATGATAACATGGCAAGTTTTGCTTGTTATCGTTTTTAATAATTCTATAGAATGCTCTATGATGTGTTGTGAGCCTACTTGGTTGAATAATTCTACTGAAAGCATGGTATTGTTGAAAATCTTGGGTGTTTAGGCAGTAAAGAGTGATAAAGAAGCTGAATCTGTTTCAAATTAATCACTAAAAATTACAAGAAGTATGTGCATATTTCAAATTGATTGCTGTTGTTTGGTAGATGAAAAAAATCTCCTCGAACAGGAATCGAACTGGAAACTTCTGATTACCTCTCCGACATCTTACCAATAGGCCAAATCGTAAGATGTAAACTGGTGAAGCTGTAGCTCAGTTGGCTACATCGAGTTGAGTTCGCTGCTTGATGCTACGACAGAAAACGCTCATCGTGCCCCGATTAATTGTACCCTGTTAACCCCGAGTCAACAAATTAAAGTTAAAACGCGTTTTAAAATTAATTTAGGTGAAAAATCAAAAAAATAAAATATGATGGTAAAAATTGAGGAACAATGTGTATATCATGTTGCAGTGCGTACATTATAGATCAAGATGATTCAAAGATCATAAATGCTTTTTTCCTGGTGCTTGACAATCATAATATTTTCGTCACTCGAGAACCTAGATGTTTTTGTTTAAATATTTCTGTAAAGATGATAAGGAGATTTCTTTTTTGGTGAAAAAATAATGCTATAGTCTCTATTCCTCATGAAAATTTATTCAAGAAAATGCATACTCTTGTAGAAAAGAGAAGTGCTTACTATGCCCCGGGTGGTTATAAGCCCTTATCTCCCCGAATATTGATAAAGTATTTGACCTGGCTCCAATGGGTAGCATTTAAAATCAAAACATTTAAAACTCAACCGGTTTCTCGAAGTTATCTCGCGAAAATCGCGTTTTGGGTACGTCCTTTTGATAAAATTAATAGCTTGAATCTTGTTTAGAGGTTAGGGCTGAGGCCTTTCGGTAAGGTAGCGTTCGTAAAGAACTGTCAATACATCATAATCAACGTTAAGGCTATGATCATTTAGTATCCGGGCAGTTACAAACGTGTGTATTTTAAAAACTATTCATTTGATCGAAAAACTTTCTATGGAGGAAGTGAAGGTGTTAATATTACATTTAATGTAAAAATATAAAAAAAAATTTATCAATGATTTCAAGAAATACTCTAACTTTTTCATAAAATCTCTTTTTTATCTTTGCACACTTTTTTCAGTCATGTATTGATTTATTTTTTTACCACAGAAGCAAAATCTTTGCAAAATCATACTATTTTACACAAACTCACCTGGAAAAATCAATTGGAATCTGGTTGGAACCTTTTCATGAGTAGGCATCTCGAAGAATTTGATCTCTTAAATCCGGTTTTAACATAATTTTTTTTGGCCATCAGAACACATCTGTCATATTGCGTAAAAAACCGGATGCACAGATTACAATCTTTGGAATTGATCATTATTAGTTATTTACTTGGTGTCTAGTAGTCAGGCAACACTTTTGGCCTGCCGGAAATGGATTTTTTGCATTATTTAAGGAGTCTGCATTCAGTTATCCCCAATAACTATAGACTTTTTACCATATTTAAGATCAAGGGTTCCACTAGATGCTTGGTTTGAACTTCGTGAGCATCCTAGAGTGGCTCCTTATACTTCTTAACCATTTGTTCCGAAAAAAAAATCAGAAAAAATCATCAATTCATGAGCTTTCAAGTCAATAATGAAGAATTTTCGAGGCGCAAAATGCGTAGAAGGAGCAAATTTGTGCAAAATTATTTTAACTATGTCTTTATGCGTCGTAAATATCTCAAACACACGTTAACTTAAAAATCTATCAAAAATAGGCAAGATAGTCCTTTTCATAACCAACACAACGCTACTAAAGTTTTGCATGTCCGAGCTCTTTTAACGTAGATATCATCGAAATAAAGTGCCCGGATACTAAATGATCATAGCCTTAGTTAGTCATTAATAGAGTTTTTTTTAAATGATCCGACGCAACGCTGAAATGGGCCATTACACCGTTTCGATTTGGGTTCATTTTTGAATTTTTCAAACCCTAGCTTCGTTTTAGTTCAAAACTTTTCCATGATTTTTCCCAATTTTCAAGTAACGTTTACATGAGTAAATTTGAACATTTCTGTTTATATGGAAAAATTGAATATATTGTTCTACTAAATCAACATCATTTTTGTTTCTTCTGTGGAACCAATCCTGGTGTTAAGTTTTGTGCCAATTTATAAATTCTTTCGAGGAAATTTTCCGCTGAACAGCTACATCGAGGACTTTGACTTCTTATCTTATAAGGCGAAAAGTTTTGAAAAGTTGAAAAATTGGGTGTCTTTTGCTATTGAAAAACAATAAATTTAATTGACATCAGTGCTCGTGCCTAGCGAAGTATTGCATGAAATGTAATCATGTAATACCTCGCTTGGCACCAGCAATGATGTCAATTGAATTGATTGATTTTCAATGCCTAAACTCCACAGAAGAAACAAAAATGATGTTGATTTTTCAGTACAAAATATTCAATTTTCTCATACAAACCTCAAAGTTCAAATTTACTCTTGTAAACGTTACTTAGAAATTCTACAAAAAAAAACATGAGTGAGTTTTTAACCAAAACGAAGCCTTTTAAACTCAAGGGTTTGATAAATTAAAATATGACTCCAAATCGACTCATTCTATTACTAAATAATTTTTTGTACAATTATTTTCTCTTACTTTTGTGTAGTATTTTCTAAGGATGTATCTAAATGTCAAATATGGACATGAAAAGTATCGTGATTTGACTTCAGAGTTTATCACCTTATTTTAAATACTCACAGCCACAATAAGATGATCGCCAAACGAAGATAATTTCAAAATAAGAAATAATTTTGATGTAATCATTGCGCAAAGTGTAAATCAATTGCAGGAGTTGAATTTTCCTCGAAGTAATTCTGTCAAACTTCAAAGCTTTAACAAGTTTTACTGCAGCAGTAGCAGTTGTAGAGGTACAAATTCACTCTAATGTGTTTGCGATGATGGTAAACATCAGTGACTCCAGGCGACGTTATTTACACCCACCAATCACACCTTCGCATTTGCTAAAGTAAACTTCCCGAGCCCAGGTCGTAACACGGTGTAGGTATGAATGATCAAACATAATGTTCGCAAATTGAGGTCACCCGGTAAAGTTGGCTGGAATGTCGTCCCTTTGATTTGTTTTTCCTTTCTCAAGATTTTGGATGCGACTGAAGTACTTTTATTAGAGAAGGTAACCACGTGAGACAAGTGTTTTGATCCGGTTGAATCCACTTTGTAGTTTGATTTACCTTTTTGAAATTTCCAAGAAACATGGCAATTACTCATACACAAATCTTCAAAGCTCTCAAAAGTACAAAGTGTGTCACGTAGCATGCATTTTTTTCACTGATAAGAAAACGGCCCTTCATGGGTGCGTTCAGCAAACTATAGGGCTCTTATCAGATCTGACTTGAACTAATTTTCCCAACGGGTGCATAACAAGTGGGAGAGAGTGTGAAAAAGAAACAGTTAAAAAAAATATTCGAAAGGGAAAAAGAGACCTATATTCGAGACATATTCTACCTGTTAAAGCTGGTCGAAACTCCAGAGAAACCGATAAAGTCGACGCAAACGGATTCCAGTGTAATCTGCACGATAAGTTTAATCAAGGTAATAGGTACAAGGTGTAAAAATAAAGAACATCAATAAAATGGCCACGTACCTACTGCCAACCCTCGGGATGGCTTAAAGTTATGGAATTGTAATTGAAATTAAAACCTATCAGCTTTCGTTCGTAAAAAATAAAATAATATAAATAACAGATTTCGTGCCGAGGCATAATCTTATTGCTTTTTTAACTCTCCTATAGGTACATAATTAGAAAATCTCGACTTAGTTGTCAACCAACTTAGAATTAAGTAAGATTTTGCATGTTGTAACTGAAGTGGCGGTGATTCAATAGCCTTACGCTTTCGAGGAAAGTGTAGCGCCACAAGGAAACATGTGCAGACAGTGTCAATAGATATGCCAGCTTCAATGTCAAGGTGTTTAAAGTAGGTTTGCATCGTGTGCCAGCACTTCAGGTGGGATGTCGCCGATATGGTGTGATGGTAACAGAGTACAAACAAACTCAAAAATCAAGAACTTCAGTTAGAAACGATTATTTTCCAGATAGATTCGATGATTTGCCACTTTGTAGAACATGTATTTGATGTGAATGAAGACCATCTCCGGAAAACCGAATTTGAAAAAATCTTTCATATTTGAAAATATGAATGAATTCTAATCTTTTCCTTAAAATTTCTATTGACAATTTATTACTGCTGTGTTTTCGTGGTGTGGAATCAAGAATGCCTTTATCACGGCGAGCCATGGTACTCTCGGTAAAGTTTGTGGAGGAAGGAGTGAATGGATGTCGGATGAAGCTTGGAGGATGGTCGATGATCGGAGAAAGGCGAAGGTCGGAATTGAGCAGGCATGTACCGGGTCAGCCAAAGCAGCCGCCCGCTTAGGATATGCGGAGCTGGAAAAGGCAGTTAAACGAGCTTGTAGACGAGACAAGAGAGCCTGGACAAACTCCCTAGCCGAAGAGGGAGAAAGAGCCGCCGCCAATGGAGATATCCGATTACTTTATGACATTTCTCGCCGCCTCAGTGGTGCAAGGACTAATGCAAGAATGCCGCTGAAAGACCGAGTAGGTCAGTTATTGACCGATCGAACAGATCAGCTCAAACGATGGACTGAGCACTTCGAACAACTCTTCCGAGTCACGAATAGCGATGGCCAACAGAATCTGCAGCTCGAAGCGCCAACAGTAAGTCGCATAAATGGCGTCAACTCGGAAGCGCCTTCGCTGGCTGAAATAGAAGCGGCAATCAAAAACATGAAATCCAACAAAGCACCTGGGATCGATTGCATCCCTGCTGAAATGCTGAAAGCCGACCCTGCCCTATCAGCACAAATGTTGCACCGTCTTTTCGCTGACATCTGGGATACTGCAACATTCCCAGCCGACTGGATGCAGGGTATCCTTGTAAAGGTCCCGAAGAAAGGAGACCTGACAGAGTGCGGTAACTGGCGGGGCATAACGTTGATCTGTACAACCCTCAAAGTACTCTGCAAAGTGATCCTGAACAGGATCCAGGAGAAAATAGACGCTACACTCCGACGGCAACAAGCTGGATTCCGATCCGGACGATCATGTGTGGACCATCACAACGCTACGAATCATACTGGAACAAATCAACGAATTCCAGGACTCTCTTCTGCTGGTGTTCGTTGATTTCGAAAAAGCATTCGACCGACTTAACCATGAAAACATCTGGGCGGCTCTAAGGCGACGAGGGGTCCCAGAGAAACTAGTCCATCTCATCGAAGCACAGTATGAGGCATTTTCGTGCAAGGTCTTGCACGACGGTGTCTTATCCGAACCAATCCCGGTAACTGCTGGAGTGAGACAAGGATGTATTCTATCACCGCTACTTTTTCTAATCGTAATGGATGAGATTCTGATTGGATCGATTGACTGTGCACCGAACCGAGGATTGCCGTGGAATCCTTCAACAACGGAGCAACTGAACGACCTTGACCTGGCTGACGATATTGTTTTGCTCGCCCAAACACAACCAGATATGCAGAGCAAACTCGACGACCTCACCGAAAGTTCCAAGGCAGCAGGTCTCAAAGTCAATGTCGGAAAGACCAAGTCGATGGAGATCAACACAGGAAATTCCTCCAGTTTCATGGTAGCTGGGCAACAAGTTGAGAAAGTGGAGTGCTTCCAGTATCTTGGTAGCCAGATTACGCCTGATGGTGGTACCAGAAAAGACATCGAAACACGGTTCAGAAAGGCCCGATTTGCATTTGCGAGTTTCCGAAACATCTGGCGGTCACGCCAGATCTCTCTACGAACAAAAATCCGAATCTTCAACTCAAACGTCAAATCCGTATTGCTGTACGGGTGCGAAACTTGGTGCACATATGCGGTAACGACGCGAAAACTGCAAGTATTTGTAAACCGCTGCCTGCGGAATATCATCCGCGCTTGGTGGCCTGGCAACTGGATCTCGAATGAGGAACTACATCGCCGGTGTCATCAAAAGGCGCTAGAAATCGAGATTCGGGAACGTAAGTGGAGATGGATTGGGCACACGCTGCGAAGAGATGAAAATGAGATTTGCAGAGAGGCTCTAGATTGGAATCCAGAAGGTCATCGAAGAAGAGGCAGACCCAGAAATTCGTGGCGGCGAAGCCTAGCCGCTAAAATCCGAACTGTCGACGAGAATCTTGACTGGGACCAGGTGAAGACGCTGGCTCCGGATCGTCAACAGTGGAGGTCTTTTACCACGGCCCTATGCACCGGAGGATCGGCGCGGGATCATTAAGTAAGTAAGTGTGTTTTCGATCTCAAACCTTCCGAAATGACTTTTTTAAGCATAAAGCATAAAGCTTCTAGTGTCACTTCCCGGAAATCTGCCTTAGGTGTTCTATCAAAAGTTCATTAAAAGGTATTTCAACTCCTCTTAATCGTGAAGCGAAATCAACTAAAAAATGAACTCATTGATTATTTTCAACATCCTTCCACATTTGAGTGTGTCGAATTGAAACTTTTTTTGAATTTCAAAGCCATGTAGCCTATATCAAAAAATTCTTTTCGATCAAAACGAAAGACAGATTTTTTGAAGATTTTTAATTTGAGATTTAAGTACCCGAGTTATAATATGAAAAATTGTATGGAAAAGTGCAAAACTTGTTCGGAGAATGTAAATTTTTTGTTTTTCTTGAAAATTTAGTTCTCACGCGCAGCAAATGAAAATTCAACATATGAAGCTTACTAGAAAATTATTTGGTTACAACTTTGCCGAAAACGGCAACGTGGTAGGAGAAGCAAGATAAAAGTTATAACGTCTGAAGCTGAGCATTCTTTTTCCTAAGAAGAAACTTACACTTACAGATTTCCCGTCCAATTTTCATAAATATCATTTTATCAAGAAAGTTATTGGTTTTATAGTCTTGGAATGTTCTGATGAAATGATCGACATATAATCCTCTACCATATGCAAAAAAAATCAAATAAAGGCTACCAGGAATTGAGAGTCAATTAGCAAATAAAGAAACTTAAATCAAGTTGATCTGTCTTTTTTAGTTGCAATGAATAGTTCAAAACACATTTTTAGTAAAGTTTGGTCATTTCCAACCGCGCAGCATATAAGAACAAAAAATTCAAGCAAAACCAAAACAGGGTAATTTTTCCATGCAAATATTCAAATCAATACCCGGTTTCGTGAGTTAGAGCACAAAAACATCGAAAACAGGCTTAGTTTTTAATTACATGTCAGTTAACTCTCTAAGCTCTTTAGTTATTGAAATGGCGTCCAAGAAAGAGGAGCTACAAATCAAAATTTTATACATGCGTCGTGAAAATCCAAATTTCAAGCATGCAGAAACAGCAAAATCTTTGAATGTTGACAAATCAACCGTCACCAAAGTTATATAAGTGTTCGGGGAACGTTTGGTCGACAACTGAGAACCTTGTCTGAGCTGTTTTTGCCGGATTTGGCACCCTGCCATTATCGAAAAATGGCCTGGTATGCCGCTAACAACATTCAGGTTGTGCCCAAGGATAAGATCTCTCCCAACACTACAGAACTTTGCCCAATCGATAAATATTGTGCGATAAATAAGCAGAACCTTAGGAAGACTGAAAAAATGTAAGCAGCAAGAAGTATTGAGGGTGATTTGCCAATCGTTGTCCCCTTACCCATTGTTGTACAGAATGACTTAAATTGTAAATATTTCAGCTGTTTTCCAACTTTTCCCCAAAAGTAAAACTGAATCATGTTAATTGGAATGTTTACCGATCAAATCAGGCTTTTGCGATATTTTCTGCTGTAAAATATGCATCTTACGACAGGTTTAATTTTTCTTGTTTTTTTCGTGCGATTTTTGAGTTAATTTTTCCTATCGATTTTCTTTACGAAACTTTTGTTGGACAATTTTAAAACCATGATTTAAAAAAAAAATACGATCCATACACAACCTGATAAAGTATAGGATCGTGCAACGATTGGTTCGCTCAATCTCCTGCTGTCCGCTGAAAGATTTCTATGGAAATTTCAAATTTATTTTTTTGTATACCTCCAAAAACTTTGTATGATTTTTGTGTACTGCCAAAAATAGCAATAAAATATTTGGAAAATTCAGGACTTAATAAATAAGTCCTGAATTATCGCAACGGGTTTTGATTTGTACGGGAAATGAAAATTTTAATTCAAACATCACCAGAGATGTACTAAAGGTTTAAGAAACTTATTTTTTTTTTTAATTTTTGAAATATTTTTTGGTTTTTTCAACACATTTAATGTGAACAAAAACCAATCCTTACTTGTACCTCAAATATGATATTTGATGCCATAAAAAAAAATTAAAAATAAAAATCCCGACTATTCACTCAACATGTAATGAAAAAAATCTTAAGATTGTCCTAGTAAACCCTGTTTCTCAAATTTCGTGACGACAACTCTTAAATAACTATATTTCATGTCAACAGCGAACTCCTTGCTTTTGATTCTAATCTTGTCAAAACATTGTGCAGTAGGAAAACACCGACCCTAAATCCCAAAAAAACACGAAGTCCAAGGTTGGAAGATCCGAAATATTACTTATCATGTGCAAATTTCTCAGAAAAACAAATCTGCCGTCGAGCTAGACCCGAGACATTTGAGTGAAGCATTATTTGGCTCTTTCTATTCAGAAAAATAAACAGTCATAACTTCGTGAAACGTAATTTGATCAAAACAGTTTTCCTGCTGGAAATTTGTTGGAAAAGATTTCAATGTGAAATAAGCGTTTCTTCAAGATGTATGAAATGCTGTAGGGCTTCATAGGGGTAAAGGGGGGCAACAGATCGCGTACTTTTATCCTTTCACCTGTAAACTTTAAAAAAGTTTTAAATGATTTTCATGCTTGTTCTTATGGAATTTCAATGACACAAAATTTCATGTTGATAGAACATATAAAGAAAAAAGCTCATTGCTGGGTGAATAAGTTGAAATAACCCTTCACCCATATGGCTCCGGTTATATTCAAGGGCGTATTTGAGTTTCTGAGGAAATTTCACTTGAGAAATGCCATTCCAGATTCTTAAACTGGTGGCTTCGTGTTTTTTTTTTAGATTTTGGATTCGAATTTTCCCATTGTCCATTGTTTATATGGAAGACCCCCTCAAAAGGGGCCGTCTCCCAATTGGATTTCATTTGAACCTAGAAGTTCTCAGTATAAACAAATATCACCTTTTTTGACCACATGGTGGCTGAGCCTTAAGAAGATTTTTAAAATGTGCCACCATTGGAAAAAATCGGACAACATTAGGAGCAACATAAAATTGGGCTCAGACAAGCTGTTTTGAATGATTTTTTTCAATTTTTACGGCACATTTTTGGAACACTTGAACTTTTGGATCTTGTTGGCCAATCCTATATGAGTGCAATCGACAAAAAATCCGAGTGAATTCGGTGTTCAAATGACTGAAATACAGCATAAAAACCAAAATTTTGTGCTTAGCTGTGCAACGATTGGCAAATCACCCAAGTTAAAAGCTAACTGGCGTTCTGCGGCGAAGAATGTGAATAAGTTGACTGTAAAAAATCTGATGGCAGGGGTCAACGAAAGGCTCGCCAATTTGGACTAGGTCGACTTTAAGACAAATTGAATTTCAAACGGAAAGATACATTGATTTTTTTTAATAAACATACCTATAATCAATTTACTTGCAATTTAGTTTGACCACTTTTAATCCGCATATCTTCGAGATGGAGAATAGAAGAATAAAGAAGAGCAAAAATAGAAGTTCTAAAAATAAATAAAACAAATACTTGGTTATATTGAACTATTAGCTTCAAAGTGTAAACAAAACCACGAATCAGTTATTGGTCTAATTTTGTGCGTGACGGGCGTGTTAATGCGAGATTCTGAATTATGAATCAGATTACCGAAATCCGGAGCAGGATTGATCACTTTTTTCAATATTTTTTGGTTATTTTTTCTATTAAGGAAAATATGGCATGCTTCATACTTTGAAAACCAGTACTGGACTCCTTTGAACGTTAAACATGATTGCAGAAATCTATAAGATTACTTTAAATTTCAATTAAATATCGATTTCATCTCTGTTTAGAATTTGATGCTCTGGGGTAGCATTGATTTTTAGGGTGTCCCAAAAAAAATTGCATAGTGTTTGGGAATCTGAGGGGGAAGTGGAAATCAAACATTTGGGACAATATGCGACCAAAATGCAATCTTTGAACCGCAATAGCTTTTTTGTTATAATTCTCATCGTGATTCGTTTTCAGGTTGAATATAAGTCTTGATTTAAATTTTCATAAAATCAACATGAATAAGCAATCAATTAGATAAGAAATTAATTATTGGTTAAAAAACAATTTTTTTATTCTTCTCAAGAACACTATGTCTCAGAATTTCTTTCACTCTTCAGATTCCTCCTTCCCGTTATCAGTTTTACTACAAATTTAGCATGTGGCGTTTTTATGATTTCCTTAAATCATCTAAGGCCCTTTTTTGCAAGTGTTTCGATTTTGAAGTAGGTATTTATTAACACTAGAAGGACCGGCAAATTGAATATACCTATTCGGACCGTGCCAAGTCGATGGAAATCAATACAGGAAATCGTTCCAATTTCGTGGTAGCTGGACAACAGGTTGAGACAGTGGAGTGCTTCCAGTATCTTGGTAGCCAGATTACGCTTCATGGTGGTACCAAGAAGGACATCGAAACCCGGATCAGAAAAGCCCGATTTGCGTTTGCGAGTCTCCGAAACATCTGGCGGTCACGCCAGATCTCTCTACGAACTAAGATCCGAATCTTCAACTCAAACATCAAATCCGTATTGCTGTACGGGTGTGAAACTTGGTGCACATATGCGGTGACGACGCGAAAACTGCAAGTTTTTGTGAATCGCTGCCTGCGGAACATCATCCGCGCTTGGTGGCCTGGCAACTGGATCTCAAATGTTGAACTTCATAGCCGGTGTCATCAAAAGGCGCTAGAAATCGAGATTCGGGAACGTAAGTGGAGATGGATTGGGCACACGCTGCGAAGAGATGAAAACGAGATTTGCAGAGAGGCGCTTGACTGGAATCCAGATGGGCATCGAAGAAGAGGCAGGCCCAAAAGCTCGTGGCGGCGAAGTCTAGCCGTTGAAATCCGCACAGTTGACGAGAACCTTGGCTGGCAACAAGTGAAGACGCTGGCTTCGGATCGCCAGCAGTGGAGATCTTTTATCTCAGCCCTATGCGCCGGTCAATCGGCGTTGGACCCTTAGGTAGGTAGGTATTCGGACCGTGACCAGTCAAAATGACTGGTAAAGGGAAAAATTTTCTATCAAAATATTTTTAACTTTTTTCTTTTGAAATTATTTTGTTATTTATTCGATAACATTTTTGTTATAAAATAAAATATTTTTTCACCATGGGTGCCCGGAATCACCTCATTTTGGCATAGTTGACGAATGCTTGTATGTCATAAAATGAATATGTCAAATAATTAACAAAAAATTAAAACACTTTATCAATCTTATAATAAAAACATGTTAGATGGCTATGAGTATTGACCATGGGTGCACGGTTTCACTTCAGTTTTGTTTTAGTAGATATTTTCTAGCATCCATCGCTCTGAAGTTTTTCAACCCGATGCCTATAAATTATACCTGATATTGTAGGTTTTGAAGCATATTTTCTATAAAAGTAGAGCAATTTACTATGGGTGCACGGATTCACCACCATTCATCCAAAATTAATTTTTTTGCATATTAAAGGTAAAGAATAAAGACTTTTAAAGATTCAAATGAAAATTTGTGTTATATTCATGGTTTTTCACTATGGGTGCACGGATTCACCGCGTTTTAATCAAATATTGGACTTTTTGGAATTTTTTAAAAAGCATTATTACAAATCTTAACTAAACCAAAGTCGAAACCATGTCTTTCATGTTGAGACATAATGATTTAAATAACGATTTTTATTTTAAGTTCCTTTTTTCATTCCTGGAAAAGAAATATTTCAATTATATCTTGAAATAATAAATTTATTTATTAATTTTTAAAACACAGGAATTTGCATTCGTATTTTATCTGATAAGATCTGATTAACATCCAAGAAATTGGAAAACGGTTAGCATGGATCGAGTAAATTTTAGGAATTATATGCATCAAGTTATGTCGTGCGACGGAAAACAGTGGAAATAAAAATAATGAATCAACATTGTCAAATGTACATATTGATTTGTTTTTCCTAACTCAAAAATATTTTGTGGTCTGAAGCAAGTTAAAAACTATTTATTTCTATATAATTAACAACGGCGAATTTACAGCCATTCCGTGCACCCATGTTGAAATATCTTAGCGCCGATGTGGTCTATCAGATAGACTGGCGTGAGTCTAGTTTAGGTATGCCAGGTGTACTGGGTTCGATTCCCGGTATCGGCAAGAAAACTCTAGGGTTCAAACCCCATAAGTTGCCGACAGGTAAGATGTGTTTCTTCTTATAATAAGAATATTCAATAAGAATGTTCAATCAGTTGCCAGCTTTATATACGGGTGCCGGAATACCTGTAAGTGAACTTGCATTGGAAATTTGTCGAACCTAATAATCTAAGAATGCATGTGAATACATACTTGGTCAGAAACTGCGGTGAATCCGTGCACCCATGGTGGATAACCGACATATAAAAAATATTCCGTGCTCGCATGTTGAAATATCATTTAAATTATTCAGTTTCATAGCTGATGTCTTCAAATTTGAATAAATGAGTACACAATTCATAATTATTTTTAAATTTTAATTTTTGGCTTTTTACGGTCTTGGATCTCAATCAAACAACTTATTTTTCGAAATACCCACCGGGTATTTCGAAAAATAAGTTGTTTGATTGAGATCCAAGACCGTAAAAAGCCAAAAATTAAAATTTAAAAACATTTCACCGGTCGAAAACATAAACCTATTCATAATTATTTCACTCATTCTAGTTTTGTATAAAACATGTTTATCACCTAAAATTACTCGATTACTCGAATGGACATGTATTAAAACTAACATAACTTTGACAAATCTTGATGAAATTTCGCCAAATTTTGACAGAAAGTTCGATTACAGTTAAGCAACAAAACAAACCAAAAAAATTGGAAGTCAAGTGCTTGAAGCGCCACACACCGTCCAATCCGAGAACTTTTTCTACAAATCTTCATGAATTCGCATCGAAAATCAATAATTTCATAGCGAATGACACACTTCTGCCCACCATAAATAAACTAGGGCTCAATGACTTGACTGTAGCTTTCAAATGAAATCAAAAGCAAGCGAAAACAATTTATCTTGTTAGAGTTATAGGGTTGTGAATTTTACCAGTCATTTTGACTGGTCACGGTCCGAGTGTCCATGGCGAAATTTTTCTCGCTTATCAAAAGAGCTAGTGGAATAAAAAATACACAGTTTTGTAGAGATTCAAAATTCATGAAAAGTCGTATTTTTTTGCGAATTTTCAAAGCGAAGTATTTAAAAGATATTCAACAAACAAAGTGTCCAACCAGTCATTTTGACTGGTGCGGTCTTTCAAGTGTTAAGTCAATTAAATCGTGATAGCTGTTCACAGGATGATACAAACAACATAGTTTGTTCATCAATGTTTAAGTGCATGGAAATCCGCATCTTTTGATGGCATCGATATCAAAAAATTTTGCACTGTGTACATATTTTGTTCAGTTGAATACAATTTTTATGTATTTATTTGTTTCTTGTTACTTTGGAATTTTGATACAAATTAGTATTATATTTTATTTTCTACGTTTAATTCATTCAAAATTTAAAAAATGTAAAATATATAAACTTTGCAATTATTATTATATCGTTTGCAGAACCTTTAAACATGTTTTTTTTTAGTTGGCCCCATACACAAGTTTTTTCTCTACACCCAAATCTATTATTTGGATGTTGAGCCCGCAGACTTCCAAACATTATGCAATTTTGGGACACCCTATTGATCAGTCTCTGTTTTGATAGTTTTAACGAGTTTTCTTGATCCTAAAGGATACGTTATTTTTTAGTCGATTTCCGACCATTTTTAGTAAGTTTTTTCATTTTTTCTCATGTTTTAGATGCATTTAGCACTATTCTTGTTTTGTTTATAATCTTTTTGTTTTTTGTCTTATTCGCTGTTTTTGTCATTCTTCAGAATTTTTCAGTTGTTTTTTTTTCATTTTTAGTCTTTTGTTTGTATTTGTTTTTTAGTTTTTTGAATTTTTCATCTTATTGTTATTTTTAAGTACTTTATATTTTTTTTAAACTTTTGTTTTTTTTTTGTTGTATTCTAATATCATTTCAGAACTTAAAACTGTATTTTCGGTGTTTGTCTAAATTAGAATGGTCGTGTTATAGCGAAAACTAAAAGGTGATGTTGTTTCTAAAAACCGTTCAATTTTGGTACATGTGCCAAAATCGGATGTTGTCAAAATCGAATGTTGCCAAGATCGAATGTTGCCAAAAACGAACGGGGTCTGTATTTACAAATGTTAGTTCAATTTCTAAGGCAGTTTGGAGCATTTAAACAAATAAAACAAATAAAGTAAATAAATCAAATAATCAAATAAAATAAATAAAATCAACAGCACTTATAGTGAAAGTCGTGGAGAACTAGATTGCCACTGCTTATACTCGAAAACACTATTTATCACCAAATTGCGGATGAGAATTCTTGTTGTTTCATTTCTTTCATAACTCAAATGATATAAAATTAATCATGAATCTCTACAAAATTAAACACAACACTTTCGGTGGCTCAAAGATACTAATTTTGTAACTTTTGATCCAGTGAATTCTGAGATATAGAATGCTGAATTTCGGTGTTTCTTGGTTTAGACTTCTTCGTGGTCCAGAAAAATGTGTTCGCGGTCCTAAATGTGTATAACATTAATTATAAAATTTAAACTACAAAAAAAAAAGAAATTTTACCCTCATTCAATTCCCTAGGCTCTCGCACTTTTCCTCTTTTATTTTTTCCTTCAAACCTTACCATTTTATACAGTTTCTAGCCTTTTGTCCTAGACTGGCTTACTCATGGAAAATGTTCCTATTTTTTAAATATCAAAAATATACCTCAAAACACAACAAAAACTATACATTTACTAAGGCAAAAAGTTGAACTCTCACATTAATCAACCTGTTTGCTTCTAAACGTTGTGATTTCATCAGGAAGGGTTTATGCATGCGAGCCTTCGAAAAAATAGATATTTCAAGACTTTGAATGAACCAGTATAAAAAAAATTGAATAAAAACATTTCCGGTTGTAGAAAACTTATTAACATGAAATCAAAGGCTGTCAAAAACAGGAACAGACATAAGTAAATAATATGTTTAGTAAGGTCGTGTACCGAAGCAATTTGTCGAAAATTTGTTGAAGCATTTTTCCTGTTAGAAAATTATTCAACAGCATTGGTTTCTTCAGGTCGTCGAGAAGCTTCGAAAACAAAATTCAATTCATATTGGGGCCTCCAATCAACCGCTTCAATCTTGAACAATGTTATCAAACGAAAACTTACTTGTTTTTAACCAGATACAGAAAATAATCAGAATCAAGAATTGAAACGATCAAAAACTAATACCAACCCAGATAAGATTTTTTTAACTTGCATAATAAATTTCAATTTGGTGTTACTTTCCAAAAAAAAATGCAGCTTCAAAAACACAACCAAAATAATCCGCATTTCCTGATCATCGGAAAGCCAAAACGATGAGATTCAATTACGACAAGACCTACCAAAACATTATTCGAGCGGCTCCAACCCACACAACAGAGCCGGATAGTAATAAGATTCATATTGGTTCAACCAATTTAAGACCGCTAATAGCATTATTCGTCAAAAAGGTAGGAACGTTTTCGCTTTCTATAGAGGCAAGGCGGGAAAAAATACTACGAAAAACGGTTTGAGTCGTAGTCTAACCGACAAACCAAAAAAAAAAAAAAACAAACTCTATGCCTTAAGACTTCTTACCGGGTTCTCCTCCCCCACAATCCACCACAAACATTATCTCTCTCAGTCGTCGGTTTACTTAAATCTTCCGTGAACAGCATGTAAAATGTAAGCTAGCGTACTACAAACCTCCCATTCATTCAACACCAAGTCACCGGGCTAAGTCAGCTCAACTAGTCCTACAACTGGCTGCGTGCTGGTGTTGGTGTAACGAAAACGAATTGACCCACTTTTCGACTGTACGACCTATCTGCATCTGCTGCTGCTGCTGCGTTCCATTCCCTTCCACCAAAGATCGCGCTGCTACGAATCATCCGCCCCCTCCTCAAAACTAACCCGTGCTCTCTTACAACCTCTACCTACTAGTTATTTACAGCTGATAGACCAAAGGAGTTGGAATAAAAAAAAATCAACAGTCAACCACCAACCAAACGTCGTCAACAGACCGACCAGCCAGCGACGTGACCAGCATTCGATGTTTTCGTACTCTTAAGCCGACCAATCCTGTTCTTTTGGAAGTTTTCGGTGGGCTTAGCTGCCGGGGTTGCCAGTCAAATAAAAAATAAATTTATTTTATTTTCCATAAACTGTCAAAGGAACTCAACCCATTCACTTCTAACTACGAAACTTGTGATAGGTTCATCGGAAATAATAGGGTGAGTCTCCTGCTTTGAACCTAGAGCCTACTTTAGTCCTAAAATGCCGAAAATTGTAAATAATTCATTTTGCTGACATGGAATAAATATATTTCTATGCACACAATGAACTCTTATTCTTCCTGAATTCATGCCGTTTTTTGCCATTAAAAGTCTTTCTGATAAAATTATCAACGTTTTTAAAAATATACCTCCTCATCAGTGGTAAATCAGACAGCTCAATTAGTGAGGCGCGTTTTAAGAAATTGGAGTGTTTAAGAAGAAATCAATACTGTCCAAGACAAACTATAAAGGAAAATTACTTTCACTGTGAAAAATATGAAATATACTACCTATTTTTCCTAAAATTCTTGGAAATCAATGGAAAACGCCGAAATTTTGCAAAGGGTCCAAGTATAAGAAACTTTCGACTTTGATGTTCCATGTTAAGACCGGACATCACCAAAACTTTATATCAATGCCAACAAATCAACAAAGGTGCGAAATTGGTCCAGTACCAGTAGGTTCAATGTTGGAAATTTTGATCGTCCATTTTTTTGCAAATCTCTCAATAACGGCGGAACCTGTGTTGAAAATTTTCATTGAAACTTGCAGATAAATCATGGCTTATAGATAAATTTCCAAAAGGATATAAATTTCCCGTTCATTTATGACAAAATCATGATTATTCAAAAACCACCACTTAAATCGTCCAAAGTAGGGCAACAAACCCTAACATAATCTTGTCTCATGAAGACATTTTCGTGACGTGAAATGACATGATTCTGATATCCGAGGGTTTTGGGTGTAATCTTTAAATGACCATCCGCTTTTGCAACCGTTCATTTAAAGAATTTATAAACTTGAATTAGAACATTGGATCAGGCGGCTTTTTGCTCAGCAGCTAGACATTCGTTCGAGTTGAACAGTCGAAAGATCTTGGAATCATTTTTGACCAATATCTCTGGGTTTCAAGATTCACACCAGTCATTTCGTCAATATTGTTTCCAGATCGTTCATACAATGATAAGCAAAATTGAGTTATCGGATATCCAGATTTAAGTTTGACAAAAAATGCTGATTATTTTAAATGCAATTCGATTGAGATTTAAGTAATTGATTGTTGAAGATTTTGTCGTCATAAATTCGAATATGTATTTTGACAAACTTTGTCTATCACCTCTAGTGGCTATAACTTTCAAAATGGACCAATTTTTTCAGAAGTCAGTCATTGATAGCTGACAATCTAATAAACCTGCAAAAAAACTAAAAACTGATTTCGAATATTTTAATAATCCTTCATTTTATGATGGGTCCAGTTTTTACCTAATTTTTCTAGTTTCTTAGATTACTTAAAAAAATTAATTAAATAAAAAAAAATGATAAAAGTATATCTTTATATCTTAATTATATCTCAAAACTTATTGTTAAACAAATGAGAACACTGTGTTTAGAAGTGTTTCAAAAACAATTTTCACTTTATTCATACATTCTTTGTTCCTTGTTTGTAACTATTCAAAACGAAGGGTTTAAATGTCAGTTTATTAAACCAGATTAAATTAAGTTTAGAATTTAGTATAACAACTTGAAATTCAAGAGCAAATCAATAAAAGTAGAGTTCCAGCTCCAGACTTGTGATTCTGATGTCTGAGCCATTTGATACTCTACTTTTATTGATTTGCTTTTGAATTTCCAGTTTAATATTGTAATAACAAATTATAATAACAAATGAATTTCAAGTTTGTTATTACAATAACGAATAATAACAAACTATGAATTCAAGAGAAAATCAATGAAAGTAGAGTTCCAAATGCTCCAGACATCAGAATCACGTTTCATAATTTTACTTGCAGAATTGAACCCTCCAAAGCTGTTTGGGTCAATATGACCCGAAGCGTTCATTTAAAAACATCTTTATCATCATTCCAATATACTGAAGAACTGGGAATTTTGACAGACCAAGTATGATCTATGAAAATAATGTTCAAGTTAACGACAAAAAATTAATATTTGAGATTTGAAAATCATTGGGAAATGAAATACAGCTAAGCAAAGACAAAATTGGATGTCGTTTTTTAAAGGTAAGATTTTTTTTCTACCGGAAGATCTGAGATAGCGGTCAAAACTTTCATTGGACCCCATCATATCTATAAATTGTTGAATAGATGGATTCTTGACGATATCATACATCAATGAAACATTTAAATATAGAAAATCTGTCAGAAGTTAAGTATTTTAAAAATAAAATTGATATTTCGAACTTTAAACTTACTGAACCAGTTTCTGATAACCTGGTAATACATTTCGACTTTATTTTGAAATTTTGGGTAATTAGAATAAATAACCTACACAATGAATATAATATTATTAAAATCGCTTAACATTTGCTGCCAGGAGAACGAAATCAAACTAAAACTCAAATTTCCCCGAAACGGATATTTTGCGAACGGCTTTGGAAGGTTAAATGTGATTTGGAAACAAATTCTTTACCCACAATTCACGATGCAAAAAGAATTTCAGAATTGATGAAAACAACACGATGTTTACCAATATCTAATCAAAAAAAATATATCAGAATAATAAGTATATATCAAAGTTTCGGAAACAGTTTCAAAAACTTAGGTTTTTCAAAAGAATAGTCCCAAAGTCGCATTTCGTTGTTTAAACCTTACGCTGATAAGAAAAAACCTCAGAGAAAATTAATTCGGAAATTCGAAAAAACAAAATTTTTTCAACATGACCTTTATATTTTTTTTTATTAATAAACCTGCATTCATAACGAGATATTCCTTAATCAGCACATAAATCGATAATTCATTGAGTCTTTAGTATTTTTATAAATATGAAAATCATCTTTTAATCAACATTTTTGATTTGCAGACTGAAGTTGTATCAAAGTATATCAAAATAAGTTGAAATTGGTTTAAAAGTTCGATTTTTTTTTTCTTATTTTGAAATTATTAAAAATACCTCTGACTTAGTTCAATAAAATCCGAAGGTATACTCCCAACTCACTTCTAGTCCAGGAAAAAGGGGTTGAGGACGAAAGTGAACACATCGAGTTATTGTTTCCTCATATGATAAAGTACATGCCTGAATGATTAAAAGGTCTTAATTCATGTTAACATCAAGGCAAGTGTTTTTAAACTTTGATGACAGATTTTCGCATTTTTATGGGTCATACTGTAGAAGGAAACACACCTCATCAGTCGGCAAACATATGGGATTTAAACCCAAAAGTTTTCTTGCCGATATCGGAAATCGAACTCAGTACGCCTGGCATACATGACTTGTGTCAGCCTATCCACTAAACCACCATTAGACCAAGCTTATCTATGCATTTAAAAATCATTTACACGACAAATAGGGTAACGGACCTATTTTGGACCGCTTTGGGAAGTGGCTATGCTATTTTCTGAAATAAAAAGTACATGTTTAAAATTTTGACTGCTTTATCCGTTCATTACGAAGATCAAGGTTTTTTCTATCGAAACGTGTCGTCCTTTGTTGCAATGTAACAAGATTAAAGCCTAAAATCTCGTTTCTTCTGGACCTATTTTGGACCACCCTCAAACTAAATAATTTTTTTTCCTAAATTTTGCTATATTTACGACAGCGCTTGATGTGTAATTATACAAATAATTCAGTTAATCTTTTCCTTTCTTATTCTAATAGTCAATTTATATTTGATCACGTTAATTCTTTCCTGAACTAACTTTCTTAAATATTTTCCCAGCCTCTAATTAGGTACACTTGTTTGTTGCATATTTCCTACTACAACCATCTGTTTTTTTCCACAACTTCTTTTGCTTTAAAACAGCAATTTCCGATAAGAATAGAGTAAAAACAGAAAAACTCCCCTGTTATATAGTGTGTTTCAAGTGTTTTGAAAATTCCGACAGCACACTGCAATCTCGACGAAATTTGTTCTGCAGTGTTAAAAACTGGCAAATAGGCTTATCTTTAAGATCAATTTCTAGAACGCAAATCTCCTCTAGGCGACCCAATGATCAGTAAAAGAAGTCTTACATCATCAACTCCGCAACATCAATTGATGCATTTTGACTTATAAAGCCTTGTTTGGCTACAGTTCTGTAGAATACATAGATTAAAAAAAGATAAGAATGTGCGAGAATTATTACAACCACCTAAAAGTCAGTTTTTTTGAAAAATTTACAAAAGTTCAGTCTTATCTTTGAAACAACTTTTGTTCTGCGAAACAAATTATCGATGAAGTAAATTATTCAACAGTTTTTTTTTTCCAAAATAGCATAACCACATGGGCTGATAAACGAGATTTTTAGTAATTTGTGCTTGTATTTTTTACACCTTTCAGCAATTTTTTTCAATGATGGCTTGGTTTTATGCCTATTGAAGTAAACCCTGTCTAAAGGCGGGTTTGGGCTTTACAGAGTTGATTAAATAAAAAAAAATGCCAAAATTCCAAATTTTATTTATTTTAAGCGATTGAAATGGTGTGCATTTTACTTTTAATATCACCGTGTCACCGTACAACGTTTTAATAACGTTCATGAACATTTAACAGCTAGTTTAATACTCAGGTTATGGAGGGTGGTCCAAAATAAGTCCCTAAGGAATTAAGTAGGACCTATTTTCGACATGGGTCTAATAACTATTAAAACAAGTTTTTTTTGTTTTTTTAGCTTGAAAACTAGTTTTCAAGTGTTTTATCACAGCTGTTAACATGATTGTAATTGATGAATTCAACACAGTTAGGCAGAAAACTTCTTGGAAGGTGACTCCGATAATGGCACGTCCTCCTAAAATGGGCTTTATTTGGCCCAACAGTGAAAAATCAAATCTGTATTTTCAATTTTCTAGCCCTTATAAGCATATTTAAATGGAATCTTAGATATGATTAGAATCAAAAGAAGTAGCTTTAACTATATTTGTTCAAAATTTTCATGATAAACATGATTTATGAGAGAATGATTGGAAGAAAACTGCAAGGTGGTCCAAAATATGTACCCGGTCCAAAATAAGTCCGTTACCCTAGTATTGTTTTTTTTGCAAACAGTCCTTGTCAGAACATCTTTTGGAGATTCGAAATTGATTAACAGTTTGATTTGACTGAATTCTCTAAAAGAGGACAATAGTTAAATTATAAATAATAATTTATTTAAGACCTACAAGCTTTTTCTTAACTCTTTAACGAAATTGACAAAATTCACAGATTTTTTTTTTGAAACTAACCGTTCTCCAGAACGCTTCGGTGATACTACATGAAATGTCACCCCCATTTTGCAAAAAAGGTATTAGAAAAATTGCAAATTTATTACTTTTCATTGAATTATTGTTTGTGGATTTATATTTCATCAGCTAGTAGAATAACATATAGCTTTCTACTATAAGCTTAGAGACACTATCTTGGCATTTGGCACCCTTGCCGAAACACGAACAAATGCATTTTGACCATCCCAATTCATCAAAGAAGCAGCCAGCTACAAAAAGCAAAACCACTTTTATTTTCGTTTGGATATCTTCCACCCTCCGCCCACACCCTTTTAAAAAATCCACCCGCCCACCCTCCGTGGAACTTTAGCAGAACTAAGCAAACAAAACTCGAGACTGGTTTTCTCCAGATACGACAGTAAGTAACAATCACCAAATAACGAACACATCGCCTTTTGAATCTACACGTGTATGCGTTAGCACGTGGTTGAGTTTATTTTTCCTTCTTCTTCATCCTTAATGCACTAGAGGAGATTTTTTTCCCCTCTTTTTCGCCTCCACGCTGCGCAGCGCGACATTAAACTGATTTGGGTGCAAACCTAAAAGCCGGTCCGATTCAATTGGGCGGCTAAAGTTATTGCTTGAAGCATACTAGTTTTGATGCCCGGTTTTGGTGATGTACTGATTCGAAGGAAACGAAAAGATGCGGAAAGGGAGAGGTATCAGGCGGGAAATTTCGGTGGGAGCTTCTTGTTTGGTATTCTGAGCTAAGTTTGGCTATCTAAAAAAATAAAGGTATGGATGGTCTGGAAGACCATTTTCCTGAGTGGGGTAGGCCCAATCTATAACTACCGGGCGATGGAGTATTCTTATTCGAAAGAAGAGAATTTAGAAAATATGTCTTCCCGAGCAGAATTTGAACCTGAATCGATAGCAAACAGTAACCAAAATGAGCTTCAATGCCAAAATAATAGCATGATATAATTTCGGATGCTCTATTGACTGGATTATGGTCAAAGCCACATTTTGCTATTGTTTGCCTGAAATTTCATCAATTACAGATACAAAAAGGTTTTTTTTTTCCACGATATGAAATCCAACGTTCATATATAGGCTTAGAATATTTACTCTCAAAAACCGTGTTGATTTTTGAAAACCGCGTAAAATATTCGTTCCAATGAACAAACCGTGTAAAATAAAGCCTTGTTTGAGATATTACGCAAAATTAACCGACGTAAAAAAAGACCTCAGTGTACTTGAAAGCTCGACACGATATGGAATATTTTCATGTTGATATGTGTTAGCTTGAACCAACAATGAGGATACCACATATAAGTTTTATTTTTTGGAAATTGTATTCAGTATCACTCAATGGAATAAAATTTCGACAAGTATAACAAATCAGAGAATATATGAAAAAAAATGCTCAAATTTGGATACACAAAAATCAAACGATCAAAAATATTTCAAATAACTACCCCGAGCAGACATTTATAGCAAAGTTTTCCTTAATTTTGCTATGATGCGTTGAAAGTAAAATGTCCCGAGCAGACTTTTATGGCAAAATTATAGCAAATTTTGCTATCACGCCCTGAGAGCCCAACTTGCTCTCATTTTGCTTGACATAAGGTGGTACACAGCAAAAATGAGAGCACAAATTTTCATACTTGGTATCCAAATTTTGCTAAAACTGAGACCCTAACTACACCTCGTTTTTCGAGAGCTTGGAGAGCACAATGATGCCAAATTCGACATCATTATGCTCTCAGATCTGTCAAAAAGGGAGATGTATTTAAAAACTCAATTTAAGCTAAATTTTAAACTAGGTTTTTCTTCATAGCGATGTAAATTTTAAAACACTTTCAATAAGGTGTCACCAATCAGAAAAAAAAAATGAATAAGTCAATATTTTCTGATAGATACATCGGTAGAGGAGAGTCTAAACTATGATTTTATGCAAAAAAAATCATACTGAACTTGCTAAGATGAGCTCTTAATGGGTATGTTTTATCACGGCCCATGCGCTCATTAAAGGGTGATACGGTCAAAATTTGGTCAAGGGAAAACGCGTGTAAATCGGTGAAATCGTTTATTTAAAAAATCAAATTAAATTTCCTTTCCAAGTTTAATTAGTTTAAAATTCAGGAAAAATACTCAGTTGGGTTTCCGCTTTTCCAAATCCGATTTGCCGGGCCTTACGCTTAACCCCTGCCATCAGGTTTGTACAGCCACCTTGTCCACCTTCTTCGCCGTAGAAAGTCAGTTTGCCTTGAACTGCTGCTCGTCCTTAGCAGACTTTTTGGTCTTCTTTAGGTTCCGCTTGACAATAGCCCAGTATTTCTCAATTGGGCGAAGCTCTGCCGTGTTGGGAGGGTTCTTGTCCTTGGGAACTACCTGCACGTTGTTGGCGGCGTACCACTCCATGGCCTTTTTACCGTAATGGCAAGATGCCAAATCTGAACAAAACAGTACGGAACAACCGTGTTTCTTCAGGAAGGGCAGCACACGTTTATTCAAACACTCTTTCACGTAAATTTCTTGGTTGACAGTCCCGAAAGCTACACAGATAAAAAAATGTAACCTTACACTACAAGTGATTTTACATTTTTACACCGCCGCTGGAAAATTTTGAAAAAGAGTATATCTATTTGCCTCTTCGAAAGAAAATTACATGTCAATGCATGCTTATTTCAGCACAAGTGTCAGTTTGTCAGATTTTTTTTGTTTTCATTCCTGTTCGTTCAAAGTTCTTTTCTGCCTCGGCATAATTTTTAAAATTTTTTTTCAATCTAACCGTGATTGCTGATAAAAGGTAAAGTAATATCAAAAATAACTGTGATTAATTTAACATTTTCACCCTGCTGCTGTTTACAGGAAAATGATGCTAAATCCCCAAAACATCATCCCCAAAACACCAACTGTGCGACAGCCAATTTTCTGCTGTCTTATCGCATCAGCCGTTGTTTCCGTCGTCGGAGGAATCGTCGAAAATAAACCAATATTTGGCAGATGAAGATCGGTGTAAGTGTTGTTATTCAATCAAAAAGTGTGATCGAAGTTAAATAAAAGTTTTTTTCTGCCCCGAACCGGTGACTTTTTCATTTTATGAAACCACTCCTTGTCCAATAAGATTCATGAGATGTGCTAAATAATGTAAATGTACAGTAAACAGCAGGCTTGTTCACTAACGGGAATTTACATGAGTTGTACAGTTTTATCACACGCAAATGCCCGATTCCTTTCTACCAATGTTGTTGCATGTAAATCTACGTGGATTTTTCTAAGTGTGTATGAAAATGCTGCTTTTCAAGCCACAGGTACAGATGCCTTGCCAAACCAGATATTTCTTCGCGAACTTTTACAGTTACATGTGCTTGAAAATATCTGCTACCTTTCCTCTCCTTTTACCGTATAAAACTCTTGTCCCGGAAGCTGCTTTGGCGGCTTTGACGTAGGTTTCGTCGTCCATTACCACGCAGTCAAACTTCGTCAGCATCGTCATGTACAGCCTCCGGGATCGCGCTTTGGCCGTCGTATTTTGTTTATCAATGCGATTTGGAGTCACTACCTTCTTGTAAGTCGATAGTCCGGCTCGTTTTTTGGCTCGATGCACGGTTGTAGACGATACACCCAGCTTATTTGCGGCATCTCGAAGAGAGAGGTTAGGGTTTCGCTTAAAACTACCGGCAACTCTCTTTGTCGTCTCAGCGGCATCCGGTTTTCTATTCCCCCCCCCCCCCCCTGGCTGTCGACAAACGTTCCCCAAACACTTTAATTACATTTGTAACGGTTGATTTGGCAACTTTTAGCGATTTTGCCAGCTTTGCATGCGAGTAGCTCGGATTTTCGCGATGCGCGAGCAAAATTTTGATACGCTGCTCTGCTTCCTTGGACGGCATTTTGACAACTGAAGAGTGAATTCCAAAATCAAAATAGGAGCAACATTCTACACACACACCTTCAAAATGAGGGGTGTTCAGGTTTTTTTAAATGCAAAATTGAAAGAAATACGTCAAGTTAATATTGACCAAATTTGGACCGTATCACCCTTTATAACGCACCACTTTTAGTATGTCAAAAAAAGCTTTTTTTTAAACGGAAAATTTTTATTGAAAGTGAACAAAAAGTTAAACACCATTTTACGAGAGTTAACTAAGCCCAAAAAAATTTACTTTATTTTTTTTTTAAATTTTGATTAGTCCATTTTGATATTCTTTATAGTCCAAGTGTCTGTAAGTATTGGAGTGTTTTTGGTCTTCGGCTGCTTTCGGGTGTGTTCGGCTGCTAGGCTCGTTTTGAATACAGCTGCGCGTATTTGCAACCCAATTTCGTTATGTGACTTCGAATATGGTTTTTAAAAATCAAGTTTTTAAAGCAATTTAATGAATTTGAATAATAAAAAATCAAAAAAGTATTTGTAGAAAACAAGTTTCTTCAACAAGTAGGGTCAAGTGGGGTAATTATGAACACGGGGTAATTCCGAACAAGTGCCATACGCGCTGGTGTGGGGGATGAATGAACATAAAAAGTTCCAAAAGTGGTAGTTTAACATCCGATTGATAGCTATAAGCTGTTTCCGACATGTTTTCAAATCCTAATGATATCATTTCAGATGTTTTAAAAAACCATTACCCCGTGGAACGGAAATCGTTTTGGACAGTGTTCAATGTTTTGAATATCTGATCATAGGAAATCCAGCTAGAATGATGTTATCAACTGTTTTACATCCGGTTAATGATGCTTTGTCTGGATTTTGAAGAAATTTTGAAAAATTTTATTCGCACAGGTTCACAGATGAGTGTTCATATTTACCCCATAGTTTTTGTCCTATGGGGTAATTATGAACACACATTTCTTGACATTTCTTTGGCTTTTTGATGGTCAAATGTTTTATTCATCAACTTAGGGGGTCATTCATTTATTACCCAAGCATTTCCAGACCCCCCTCCCCCTCCTCCCCTTATATAATATTTTTCACAAACCTCCCCCCCCTCTTCTGTAAGATCTTAACACAGGACCGTGAAAAATCTTAGCCAGGAAATATCTACATTCGGCATTCTATATCCAAGGATCTTACTGGACCAAATTTAATAAATTTCATAGTTAAATTAGGTCCGCAATGTGTTAAGTTTTGAATTTTTGAGAAATTGTTTTTAATCATCTAAAAATGAGATTCGAATTTAAAAAAAAAAGCTATGCCAGTTCTTTTCAGTCTTTGAAAACAAAATTGAACACAATTTTACCAAAACTGAATAAAATGTCAAGAGTGAAAAAAGTTTATAAAACAGAAATTTTGAAAAAAAAAAAGCTATATCCGCATTTAAACCAGTCTTAATTTTGTTAAAAAAAATAGTTATAAGAACTTGCTTTTTGTTGATAGAAAAAAATGCAGTCAAATGTTTTCTCAGTTTTAGTGAGTAGTGCGTACGGATAGTTTTACCTGTAATACCGAAACCGAAAACCTGTATCCCAGGAATAGATTTCTAACACCGAATAAAGGTTAAAAGTCCTTCCAAAACCAGTTGTTTTTTTAGTAATGATGAATAACAAGGTTTTACACTAGACTTTAAGAAATTTTTTATTTTACTAAAAATATAATCCACCATTTTTCAACAAAAGGTTTGCTGCTCGAGCTTTAATTCATTACCGCGTGAAATTTAACATTATTATAAACTTCAAATTTCTGTGGTAAACTGTACAATATATGAAAAACCATGATAAATTGAATAGGTGAATAAGTCCACAAAACAAAGATCAAAAAGATAAATTTTCCTGTATGTTTGGACAATGTGCTGCTATTCAGACCATTAGAATTATAGCAAAGAATAATTGTTTATGAGTTACATTCGGATAACAAAGATCCAAAATCTATTTTCTTGCTGTCTTATTTTTGAACTTAGTAACTTTTTTCAATCTTCATTTGTTCGAATACATTTTTTTAAATTTAGTACAAAATGGAAATCTTTTGGTTGGAGTTTTTCTCTTTCAGCTTGGTGAGGAAAACTTCTGCAGTAATAAATATTTTTTGAGAAAATAGAGATACTAGTGTGAAATTTCGTACAGGTGATAAAAAAAATTATTATTAGGGTAAATATTTTTCTAAACAGTCGATCATATAGAACTGACAAGCCTTACAAAATATGACTGTTCACTGATCCAAGAAGATTTTAATGGTTGTTTTTTTTTTTATACAACCATCTTTAAAAAAAATAGAATCTTCTATATATGTATAGGTTTCAATTTCATGATATCACGCATGTACGTTGAAAGCCTAACCCACGACATTTAGGTGAAAACTTGATGGTTGCTGCGCAGGACATTTAAAACGGATGTAAAAATATCGAGTAGCCTAACTCGCCTAAAATTTCACACCTACGGAGAGGTCCTATCAATTAAAAATGATCTGTAACGACATAAAGAAACGAAATAAAAAGGAACCAACCAAAACGTAAAAGAAGCAACAAAAAATTGAACAACCGAAACATAAGATACAAAAAATCAATACAAAAGAACACTAAATAGCTATTTTTTGTGATGCTCTACCTCTATATTTTGAATACATTTGTTTATTTTATAAGTTTTATACATGAATTGAATTGAGTTTTTATAAAACAACCCATTTTCTTATTACTGCTAATTATTTTCATTATTTGGTGTTGAAATGAGATTTTTTGACACCATTTCAATCATATTGGACAAGTCTCGGGGTAAATATGAACAGCGTTCGGGGTAATTATGAACAGGGTTTGGGGTAATTATGAACATAATTTTTTAAGTAAAAAATCACCATACACTGCTTACTATGGGTAAATTTAACGTATAAATACTGTGACTTTTCAAAAAAATTCTACCAAGTCCGTAATCCGTGTTCATAATTACCCCCTAGACAAGGGGGTAAATATGAACAGACGGGGTAATTATGAACAGACGTCTCGAGGACGTGGGTTGCGACCACAAAAAAAAATTATGATAAGAATTATGAATTTATGATAAGAAATAAACATATGGTGGCTGTGAGTATGCCAAATGAAGAAATTTTGTTCATAATTACCCCACCTAGCCCTACACTTGTTTTTAACACTAAATGTACGTGGAATACATAGCAAATCAGAGATAATGGGCATGTGGGCGGTGGGGCATAATAGAGCATGCTCCCCTATCTATGAGTTACCGAATGAGTGTGTTCAATTTAGTAGAACAAAGAACTATTATTGCGTGGCAAGCCAAAAAATACCAGAACTGTTGTTTTTGCCCGCAAGGTGTTAAAACAAATAACAAAATTATATATTAAGCTCCCTGAAGAATTTTTCCGAAGCAACCAACAACTAATATTTTATGTGGAAACTAGCTGACCTGGTGTGCTTTGCTAAACCTTCTAAAAATCAATTAATTGTGTGAAAACTTCACTATAAATCTTTACAATGAGAGCTTTTACATCAAAATTTTCTTGAAAAGTTTGATTATCTGAAGTATTTTTCTTTTAACTTGATGTGAAATTGTTTTTAATAATGGTTTTCAATTTGATATTTAGAACACGTTTTTAATTTTCCTTTCTTCATTGCAATGTCGAACTGTGAGCATTTTTCGTACACGCATTTTTTTTTTCAAATTTGGTTCCATTCGTTGAAAAAGTTCTCAAGTTATACAAAAAGTTGTGTGAAATTCCTTTTCCTCTCTCTTTTCCCCCTATGGATCGTGAAAAAGATTTTTTTAATAACTAATGAATCATTTCTCGTACCTTTATACTCTCCCCTGTAAAATTTGGTTATACACTGCCGGCCAAAAGTTTGGGATCACCCACTAAAAAACATGCAAATTTTGATCGTTCCTATCTCAGCCGTCTTAGGACATATTGCAAATCTTCTGATCTCATTTGAAAGATAATGAGCAATAGCTATCTCGGAGGTATTTTGCCCAATTATAATGTTTTAGTTTTGAACTTAAAACTTAACCTAAAGTTATAACATTTTCAAAAAATCGCACTCAATATTCAAAGCCGATCATCTCGGGATAGGGTGCACCAAATCTCAAAATTTGAGTGGCATTAGAATTCCTGTTCTTTACTTCTCAAATTTTGTGAAAAAATTCAAGAATGTATTTTTGATTAATAAAATAGACACTTTAGTTATCGTCCAAAAGTTTGGGATCACCTCTTTGTATGGTGAGTTTGGGATCATTCTTATAAAAACATGCAAATTTATTTTATTCATATCTTTCTTATCTAACATCGTATTGCAGATCTGAAGGGTTCATTTGGAAGCTAAGGAATTGTTGTTTTTTAATGAATTCATTCAAAAATTATATTTTGAAGTGATAACCATAAAAAAATCACCTGAAATTAATTGTTTTTTTGAAAGTTCCCAGATTTTTTTTATAGTTCTCACCTTAAAATATAATTTTTGAATGAATTTATTAAAAAACAACAATTCCTTAGCTTCCAAATGAACCCTTCAGATATTCAATACGATGTTAGATGAGAAAGATATGAATTAAATAAATTTGCATGTTTTTATAAGAATGATCCCAAACTCACCATACAAAGAGGTGATCCCAAACTTTTGGACGATAACTCAAGTGTCTATTTTATTAATCAAAAATACATTCTTGAATTTTTTCACAAAATTTTTTGATTGTGTTTTGAGAAGTAAAGATCAGGAATTCTAATGCCACTCAAATTTTGAGATTTGGTCCACCCTATCCCGAGATGATCGGCTTTGAATATTGAGTGCGATTTTTTGAAAATGTTACAACTTTAGGTTAAGTTTTAAGTTCAAAACTAAAACATTATATTTGGGCAAAATACCTCCGAGATAGCTATTGCTCATTATCTTTCAAATGAGATCAGAAGATTTGCAATATGTCCCAAGACGGCTGAGATATGAATGATCAAAATTTGCATGTTTTTTAGTGGGTGATCCCAAACTTTTGGCCGGCAGTGTATATATATATTTGATGAGCCCTTGAACCAAATCATCTTAGAAATATTTCTTGTATTTAAATACTCTTTTCAATTTGTTACCACCTGCTAGATTAGCACTAGAGTTATAAAACAAGAGAAGATTATGAGAGATCCTTTTCCTCCTTTCTATAGAATCCGTGAAAGAAGGAAGAAGCCTTAAACAATCATAGAAAAAAAATCTACTCAAATACCCTCTGCTTTTTTATTTGAATAAAACATTCTCGAGTGATCCAAAAATATTGCATGAAAATCTTCCTACTTCTTCCCCTCATCCTGTTGAAGAGTGATTTCTAATTTTTATATTTCTCGTGCTCGAACAATACTTCCATGATAAATTTGGTTTTTTTTTGTTCGTAATGTATGCATAAAAGGGAGACCCCCTCCCTTCCCAGATAACCAGAAATCGTAAAGCAGTGTTCATTGTAGATTGTATAAGCATCCAGTTTAAATTGGAATAGTATAAACATCATGTTGTAGCTAAAACAAGTTATATTTTATCGTTTATGGTTTGTATAGTTCATTATATACGATAACATTTTGTTAATCGTATAGAAAAATGAATAAAGTTGATTTCAATCGCAGTAGAATTGTGTAAAGATCAATATTTAATCCCACTGTACAATTAAGCAATCTGCGCTGAATACAATTATTGATTGTAATAGAATCGCCTATGAGATAGGTTAAAGTTGCATATCAAGAAACGGCATCTATAAATAGATTTGAAGTCCGAAATGATGCAGTCAGTGGTATCTTATACGATCAACTAAATTTTCAACGGCACTCTCAACTGTACACGAACAAATTTGTTCGTTTGTATCAACATGAAATGGCGCCGAGGAAGTATCGAAGGACAGGAATCGGAACTTTGTGAGTTCGAGACTGGGTGAAAAGAGACACATAAAGTTGTGTATGGTTCAATTTTTTTTCGCAGTAAACATTAAATTTTATTGTATTAATGTCCACGGCGATTCATAGTTAAATCGTAATAAGGAAAAAATATAATTGCTTTGGGATACAGTAATAATAAATTGTATTAAATGATTGAAAAAGTTGTACAAACCTAAGGCTACCTGCTAAAGGAAATTGTAATCAAATTGTAAGACAGGCAATGTAAAGTTGAAAGTTGTACAATCCTAAGATTTTATGCAAAGTAAAGTTGCTATTAAATTGTTGAAAACGCAATACAAAGTTTTATATTTTCAAGGTGAGCAAAATTTGGTCCGTATATTGCCACCACTTTGGTACGTACAGGCTCATATAGAATATTCTATACAACTTTTTCAGATTGTACAAAAGTGTTTATATCTCAGAAACAACTGAAATATACAGACCAAAATGTTCACTGAGTTCTTTCTTATCCCCCAGTTTAAGGTCTCAAACATCATTGAAATTTAATTGTAAAATTTGAATTCATTTGCATGATTATTTATCGAATGGGAGCCCCCTCCCCCTTTTCTATCTATACTGGAAAGAGAGAGGAGTCTCAAACCATCTTTAAAATATTCTTCCTACCCGTATACTCTCGCATGATAAAATTAGGTTCATTTTGCTTGATTAATTCTCGAATTATGCGAAAAATTGTATGGGAGCCCCCTCCCCGCTTACTATTTCCCCATTGGAAGGATGGATGAGTACCAAACTATTTTAAGAACATTTCTCGTAATCAAATATACTCTCATACATATTTTGGTTCTTTTGATGATCGGTTCTCGAGTTATTCAAACATGTTTCTTTTGTTCAAGGGGCCTCCTCCTTCCTTCCACAGAGTGGAAGGGGTCTCAAACTATTATAGGAACCTTTCCCGGTCCTCAAAGACCCCTCCAAGTTTTTAAAGCAGGGGATCATCTTAAATCTGGACGCAGTGTTTACTATACCATAGCGCTCCTAGTCATCGGATCTGGAAGTTTTGACAGTAAATACTGTTTGGAATGTTTCCTAATGGTCAAATCGACCGTGTTGAGCGTTCTCAAACGTTTCCGTGAGCTGCGTACTATCGATCGGCAGGTTCATACCAAGTGTCATAGTGGACCTGAAGATCGGAAACTGCTTTTGAAGGTGTTGAGAACGATCAAGTCGTCAAGTCAGACTATGATATCGCCAATAAATTCAAGCGAAGACGGTGCACCGTCAGAAGGATTCGTCTGCGCGAAGGAATACGATCTTATCGGGCCAGTAAGCAACCAAACCGGACATTATAGTAGAATGTAGTAGCCAAAGAACGGGCCCGGAAGTTATACAACAAGGTTCTAACGAAGTACGGATGCATCCTCATGGATGACGAAACGTACGTGAAGATGGATTTTGGGCAGCTTCCTGGCCAAAAAATTTATAAAACTAATGATCGGGGTGATGTCCCCGGCAAGTTCAAATTAGTATTTACCGCTAAGTTAGCAAAAAATTGTTGGATCTGGCAAAATATTTGCAGCTGCGGACAAAAAATCCTGGTTTTTGTAACAAACAAGACCATGGACTTCAATTTGTAAATATAGTTTTTCCCTGAATTCAATCATAGAATCAATTCAATGAATCAAATCAATCACAACTTGTGATAAGTGGAAAATTACGTCACACAGAGTGAAAATCAAACATTAAGTTAACATTAGGTACACATGGCAATTTAGGAACCCCGATCCTAAAACAATTAGCCACCCTGTAAAATTATTCTAAAGCAAAACCAAATGAACGATCACTTTTCAATTTATTTTCATAGGATTTTAGTCGGAAATAAATGGGAAAATGCAAAAAAAATCACTATTGTTGTGATTGTGATTGTGATGTACTTTTCTTTCTCTCAAAATTCTGTGTAGCGTAAAAGTTCTAAACCTTTCCATGAATTTTTTTTCTCCAAAAATACAAATTCCTATCAATCTAGGTTTCACTTTATGGGTGCTACTTAGTATATCACGACAGTGCTCCTACTGATAATTAAAATAGTAAAAATAATGTACTGATACCAAATTATCAACCCGATTTGTTCGAGTTTTGACTAATATACAATTTTTCACGTTCACATGGGGTGTTAACGCAGCTTATCACGGGATTAGCAAGTGGTCTTCCTTGTGTTTTACTTTTCCTGTGACAAATGATACATTCGTATAGTAAAGTTTCTCAAGTACCACATAGATTGATTATTTGCAGTGCTATTAAAAGTTAAATAACATTCACTCACTACAAGTAACATACTTCATCCAACAAGTGCCAACAAGTACCGGCTACCGAGAGCCAGCACACGAGCTTAAACAATTTAAGCCAAAGTAAAGCAACAGAAGAAATAAAAAATAACTACAATTTGTATACAAGACTCGGTACTAGCCAAAGTCAACAACATCCGCTGGACAGGCTAAGGTTTCAATTAATTTTACTCCAAGGTAGAAGGTTCTAGGAAATCGAAACCACCAACTCAGCCACCCTATATTTGGGTTAATAATTCGCTTTTCTCGGCTAGTTCTTTCACTCTCACGGTTCTTGAGAATTTTTCTATGCTGTTATGCATTTTAGTTTCTCGGTAGGGTAATTCGGTCAACTATTGACTGTGAAGTATGAAGAGACAGTTGCCAACTAAGGAAAAGAAGCTTGTGCTGAACATTCTACCTTTGGAACAGCACCCCAAGTCGTTGTACTTACCATCTACCTACGAGTCAATCTAATAAAAATGCAAACCGGCTTTGATCGACCTGCTAAGAAGTCAGACGGTAAACCAAAACGATCGAACTGGAAAACAATCTATGCATTCCTGGTCTTCGGCAGTGCATTTGGATAGGGTTATCAAAGTGTTGCCGATCACATGTTTAATGATATCGTATAAAACTTGAAATCACTTTAAGAAGATCATTATTTTTATTTTCTCCATAACAACAGGTTCATGTTCAAGCAAAAAGGACCTACTAAACTATCAACCCTAATCGCTAAATACTCATTTAAAACCCATGTCATTATGTATTAGCCGTTAGTCACTTGAACTAAGCTATGAGGCTTAAAACCTGCTACCACAAACGTGCAAAAACATCGTAAGAATAAAACCTGAACCCATAAGAAGTGTCGGTCCGTGTGCTAGAGAGCAGAAGAAAAAAACCTCACGCCACCGGCTGCCGCAAATCGGATTTCGTAATCAAAAAACTGTACATAAAATGCAAATCGGGCAAATCATTAGATGACACATTCGGCTCTGCTGCGATCGTCAGGCGTGAAAAGTAAAATTGCCCCCGCTCCCGGGACCCGTGCAGATTTATATGCTTCACATGCTGGGAGGTTCGTGTTTTGACTTCAGATCTTCAAAAAGCTTTTTACTATTTTGTCGATAAATCTTACACCGAAACGAATTTTTTAATATTGGAAAAGTTAGAAATGTGAGTCTTAGCTTTCACGTCATGTTTTTCGATGCGACTTTTCAAAATAATTTTTAGAAATGTTATGGACGATATTCCATAAGCAAACAAACGACTTGACTTTGAAAAGAAGCTTCTAAGATATTTTATCACTTCCATCTGTACCGTTGAGCTGTCAATTTGTACGCTGTAGCATCGTTTCGTTGCTGTGTACCTGCAGGAACATTTTACATTATTTAATTTATTCTCACCTGTTTTTCTATCAGCACTTTTCAGTGCTAAAATTAATTTCATTTTATTTTATACATATCTTTCTCATTTCTTTCCAGCATGGGGAAGTCATCGGCCGGCTCAAGAGCCGGAAGAAAACGGATTGCTGAATCTAATTCAGGTCCATCGCCCATAAAAGTTGAAATTTCTAATTCATTCGATGTCCTTTATAACATCGGTGATGAGGAAATATTCATATTTAATTCTGATAACAGTACTAAGAAACCTTCTTCTTCTTATACTTCTTATACTTTCAGATCGGACGAAGGGAAACTGCTCTTATATTGGCGGATTCTTTGAATGATTTAAAAAAAAATATATTTGAATAATTAAAAACACCATTTTTTTACGTACGACACTAGAAGTGATCGTCCATTTAAAGTTGTACTTCGTGGTCTCACCGGCGATCAGACACCGAATGAGATCACAACTGAATTAAATTCTTTGTTAGGGTTTTCTCCGATTCAAATAATTCAAATGTGGAAAAGAACCAACACGAATAATATCAGTAGTGTTGGTTTTGCTCCTGAGCTTTATTTGATCCATTTTGAAAAGGATCAGGTGAATAATTTGCAAATTCTTGAAAAGGCTCGTCTTAGAATTTCATTGTCAAGTCAAATTTGAACCTTTTCTAAAATCTTCTACCAATTTTCTACAAAATATTACGCAATGTCGTCGATATCAAACTTTTTGTCATGGCACTAAAAATTGTAGAATGTATGCCAGATTCATGCTTTGCGGCTCATTCAATCATGAAAAATCTAAATGCCTTTTTGGTTGTGATAGCTTAGCTTAGCTTAGCTTGATTGACTACTCACATCCACCTTAAATCATTGAACTCGAAATGAATAATAAATAGTTGTAAAGCAATATTTCTCATTGTAATTAAAACGCTGTTATAGTGTATAAACATTTCGAATTCCATGATCACTGGCGTGGCTAAGTGGAACAAGTTCCACATCGCCAATGGTTGCTACTCCGTGATTGACCGAGGCCATCAATTTTGTCCAGAGGTCAAATGAATGGTGTCTGGGATTGACAGCACATTCACAATGCACAAAACTGATGCTCTCTCTTCAAACATCAATAACGGCGCCGGCCACGTCCTAGTAGTCAATGGATAGAAGGAAAATAGAGAAAAAGGATTGAAAGATTCATAACTCATGCTTAAGGACCGAGATCACCTCTGCATCCTTGCAAAACAATTTTGGTTTGGAAATGGAGGGTAGGGTATGATCAGGAGCCACTTTTGACTAGTGCGATTTAATATTTTGCATCCTGTTATTTTGGTCTTCCTGTGTTATTGAGATTATCATTTCTCCTCTTTGTTTTTCTAAATGCTTTTTTAAAAGTCTGTTTCCAATTATTGAAGAGATTTTCGAAAATTTCTGTTTATGTTATTACAGTTTTAATATGATAGACTTTCTTTTTAACATAACTCTATATTGTATAGACTTACTCAATCAAAACTAGGTTTTAATAAAAACGCATAATAAAACTTGACACTTGCCATTGTGAAATATTTTCTTTTATATGGTTTCATAGATTAACGGCTTTTCTTTTTATTGCAAACTTATTGAAACCTTTTCCAATAAAATCGAGTTTTAAATTAACAGTGCAGGATATCGTGTCTTGAAAGTAGAATTACGAAAGAATTACGTTATATCTCAAGTGTCCTAGAGCTCTTTTTTTAAATTTCTAGTGGAACTTGACTGATGCTTGAAATATTTTAACTGAACCTAATTCGTCGATAAAACGCATTTGAAACCCTGTTACGATATACCATTCGAATTATTTGAACCAAAATTCTTGTAGCTTTAAGTTCTGTTTCAATATTTAATATGATTTTTATTCAAAAATAGCAGCTTATATTTTCAGGCCGAACCTGAAGAATAGTGTTTAAATTACGTTCACTGATGTATGCTAAACTATGTTTTTTATATACGTGTAGATGAATAAGAGATATGAAAGTAAGATACATGAATACAACAACTTGTATCATTGGACCATTATTGCATAAATGCATAGAATTTTTAACTTTATATTCAGCCTAAATTTTTTATGTGAACACTCACAAATTCACCTGATTCTTAGTGAGAATAATACTATGACAATGTGTATCGAAAATTTTCCTTTAAAATATTTGTGTGTCATTTTTAAAAAGTTATGGTTATGAACAATACGCTCAAAGCGATTAATTAGGAAAAAATCTGAATCTTAAAAAAAATCACAGTTATTAAAAGCATTAATTGGCCCTACGAGTGACTTCTCTGATTGTCTATTGTGTAAGAGATTGTTTCAGATGGTTTTTACATATTAAAATCTGATACTTATCTATCGATCTTGATTTATGGTGAGGTACATTTCGAATATCTACAGAAATGCTAATACTTTTCGAACATCCAATTTTCCCGTCGTCAATTGTTCCAATTTTCCCGTACCGTCGATTATTTTTTTGTTTTGATTTCCATTCCTCGTTTATCCCATTTTCGCCACCACAGTCTTCAAAACTTTACAGCACAAATTGAACTTTTTAATAGATGGTTTGAGAGTCTTCAAAATTTTCCTGCCAAAAAAAACACCAATTCACAGAAGTTGTATTTTGTGTTCGTCATAAACTTCGGTTCAAAACTGTGCCAATTTTGTATCCGGATGCATTCCGCCTGGGCAACTCGTCCTGGTATCCACGGGGGAGTCCACGCTCTTCAGCTGAACTGATTCCATTCGTCCGGATTGTCGTGAATTCAATCTTCCAGCTTTTATTTTTTTTTTTTTTAATTTTTACTGTCAGATGAACAAAGCTTTGTCTTCATTCAGCTGCAGCCTACCAAGTCCTAAATGCCTTTTTGGTGGTGATAAACCACAAACAGATTTTTTTTCAAGTATGCGAATTGCGCAGGTAATCATTCCTCGAATTCTCTAGACTGTCCCGTTAGGGCAAAAATTATTGCTTCTAGGAAAAATCCCAAAGTCTGGAAAAGTTTCTTCTCCTTCTTCCTCTATTTCGTCTTCACACGTCAGGCCTTCAAACAATCTGCCTGTTCGCAGTCAGCCTCGACCTGCATTTGAATCACTGCTTTAAGTGATTTTAATGTTATCTGTGCTGATTCTGCGCCACAGACTCGTTGTTTATCGTTCTCAGAGGTGGTTGAAAATGGGTTGCCCTCTTCAGGCATAACTAAAAAAAATGGGAAAAACCGAGTCTCAACGTTCATGCGAAGGCTGTGGAAAATCCCCGAAACACAAATTCAAATACCTAGTTTTCGCCTTCATTTTTTGATCCTAACAATTTTGTTTATTTGGGTGAGATTACTGAGGAAAAATTAAAATGTTTGCATCAATATTTAAGAGGGGGGTAGGGTCTAACAATTTCCAAAAACGATTTTTTTTTTTATTTTCTTATTGAAAAACATTTCTAGAATTTTTTTTGTAGAGAAATGAATCCAACTTAGATGAAATTTCAGGGACTAGAAAGGGAAAATTGATGTTGAAAAACATGCGAAAAAAAAATTCGCCTTGTCTCCCGGTGAGACTTGAACCCACATCTTGCGCCTCTCCGGGGCCCATGTATTAACATTCTACTACAGGAGACCAACCTGGCGTATGAATATTATACTGGTTGAGTGTCGATGTCTATCGGAATGAAGGGAATAGTTCTCCCATGTGATCATAATCATTTTTCCTGGTCTATTTCTATTCCCATCTTTTCATCTTACGGTAGTTGGACTCAAATTTGGATATTTTAGGCACGGCAAGATTTGCATTGCCTTCTCATATACTGCACGGGTTGTCAGTTATGATGAGAAATGATGCGTTTGCCGTATTTGGATATCCAACCAAATTCGGTGTTTGGCACCGCCTTATTTTCTATTTTTAAACTGTGACCCAAAGATGGGTCTTGACTCAAACATTCAGTCAGCGAAACTTTTTTTGTAGAGGAATGAATCCAACTTAGATGAAATTTCAGGGACTAGAAAGGGAAAATTGATGTTGAAAAACATGCGAAAAAAATTCGCCTTGTCTCCCGGTGAGACTTGAACCCACATCTTGCGCCTCTCCGGGGCCCATGTATTAACATTCTACTACAGGAGACCAACCTGGCGTATGAATATTATACTGGTTGAGTGTCGATGTCTAGAAATAGACCAGGAAAAATGATTATGATCACATGGGAGAACTATTCCCTTCATTCCGATAGACATCGACACTCAACCAGTATAATATTCATACGCCAGGTTGGTCTCCTGTAGTAGAATGTTAATACATGGGCCCCGGAGAGGCGCAAGATGTGGGTTCAAGTCTCACCGGGAGACAAGGCGAATTTTTTTCGCATGTTTTTCAACATCAATTTTCCCTTTCTAGTCCCTGAAATTTCATCTAAGTTGGATTCATTTCTCTACAAAAAAAAAAAAAAGTTTCGCTGACTGAATGTTTGAGTCAAGACCCATCTTTGGGTCACAGTTAAAAAAAAAAAAAAAAAAAAAAAAAAAAAAAAAAAAAAAAAAAAAAAAAAAAACATTTCTAGAATGTTGTGTCAAATTTTCAAGTCAATTGAAGCAAAACTGTAGAAATTATAGGCCTTTATCTCCTCCTATCTAATACTGCAAGAAAGCAAGAGCAGAAACTTCAAACGCGTTTTTCTCGAAAGCACATTTTTAAAGTCCGTGGACATCGTCATTTGAAAACTACTTATCCGATTCTTTTCAATTTTGGAACATATTTTCTACATATAAAATACCAGACCCCAACGTTTTTCTTTTTTGTTTTTTTTTACTTTGGGGAGATTTTACAGGTGAAAAATGGCGGATTTTTTCGTGAAAAATCGTAGTTTTTACTTCAAACAACCACAAAAATTGCGTAAAAATTTTTTAAGTTATATAAAAACGTTGGGGTCCAGAAAAACATCTATTAAAAATATTTTGTTCTGATTTTTTAACTTCAGATGATTCTGTGCTGAGATACAGTGTCCACCGCAAATTCTGTTTTCTAAAAGACATCCTCGAAAGTGCTCCGTCCGCGGCTCATTTTTCAATATTTTTCAACGAAAAAATTACTGAATGTTCTTTTAACAATGCTTTGCATAATGCAAAAAAATTTAAAACATTTGTTTGAACGATAGCTCTAGAAAAAAATCGTGAAAATGGTGTTTTTTTATACCAGTTAGACCCTACCCCCCCTTAATGGAAATGATTCAACTTATGTTAAAAGCAAATTCAATGTTTGAAGCTTTTCAAACTTCCCTTAATTATGCAAACAAAATTATTACGACTTTACGATTCCCTCATGGATCCAAATAGGTGTTTAAATATTATGAATTGGAACGTTAGATCTTTGCTGGCTAACCTAGATGCACAGAAAAAAATATTTCCTGTAAAATTACGCAAATGTCCTGTTACAAAAAGGAGCAAGATATTTACCGTTATTCTACAGGTCGAAAAACAAATAACATTACACATAATTTTCAGTGTACAACTTTTTTACAGGACATTTGCTGTAATAATAAATTAATCTTCGTTAACTTTTAAGGAAAACAATTGAAAATTACAGGTTTTGTTAATTACAGGTTGATTTATTTTGAAGGTTGCAGTTTCAGTGACACGTAAGGCTATGATCATTTAGTATCCGGGCAGTTACAAACGTGTGTATTTTAAAAAACTATTCATTTGATCGAAAAGCTTTCTATGCAGGAAATGAAGGTGTTAATATGACATTTAATGTAAAAATATAAAAAAATATTTATCAATGATTTCAAGAAATACTCTTACTTTTTCATAAAACCTCTTTTTATCTTTGCACACTTTTTTCAGTCATGTATTGATTCATTTTGTTTTACCACAGAAGCAAAACCTTTGCAAAATCATGATATTTTACACAAACTCACCTGGAAAAAGCAATTGGAATCGTGTTGGAACTTTTTTATGAGCAGGCATCTCGATGAATTGGATCTCTTAAATCCGGTTTTAACATATTTTTTTTGTCCATCAGAACACATCTGTCATATTGCGTAAAAACCAGATGCACAAATTACAATCTTTGGAACTGATCATTATTAGTTATTTACTTGGTGTCTTCAAGTCAGGCAACACTTTTTGCCTGCCGTTAATGGATTTTTTGCATTATTCAAGGAGTCTGCATTCAGTTATCCCCAATAACCATAGACTTTTTACCATAGGGTTCTTAGGGTTCCACTAAAATGCTTGGTTTGAACTTCGTGAGCATCCTAGAGTGGCTCCTTATACTCCTTACCCCGAAAAAAAAATCAGAAAAAATTAACAGTTCATGAGCTTTCAAGTCAACAATGAATAATTTTCGAGGCGCAAAATGCGTTAAAGGAGCAAATCTGTGCAAGATTATTTTTATCATGTCTTTTTGCGTCGTAAATATCTCAAGCACACGTTAACTCAAAAATCTATTAAAAATAGGCAAAACAGTCCTTTTCATAACCAACTCAACGCTACTAAAGTTTTGCATATCCGAGCTCTATTAACGTAGATATCAGCGAAATAAAGTGCCCGGATACTAAATGATCATAGCCTTAATAGTCAAAAAAAAATTCTGTGTGAGTTCTTTTTATTTTTGAAAACCAAAACATACATATTGCTGCCACCACTAAAACTTTTTTAAAGCCAGACAATAACTTGAAAAGCAATCCTTTCTTTAAAATTTTGCGAAATGATCGACTTCATCGACAAGGTGTGTAGCTATTGCCATCAATAGTCATCGCAAATTTTGGCTTCTTCCTTCTTTCAATACAAAAGTCTTAGAAACAATTTGAATTGAATTAGAAACTTCTATGGGCAAAATTATAATTGTTGCCGCATACTTGCATTTTCAATGTAGCGGTGAACAGAAAATTTTTTGAAGGGAGATTTACAAAAACTCACCAGAAATAAATCTTTTTTTTTTATTATTGATGACTTTAATGCAAAACACCGATTTTGGAATAATACTTCATCAAATTCTAATGGGAATATTTTATTTAATGACAGCTCTGCAGGTTATTATAATGTTGAGTATCCTTATGGGCATACTTGTCTCTCGTCAATTAGAAATCCCTCCACAATTGATTTGGTTCTAACGGATTTAGGCAAGCATTGTAGTTAAGAGCTACAGTGAGGAATCCTGGCGTAAACGAGGACCTTATTGATGAATTACGGTCCATTCACGACGCTGTGAAAGCCAAACCGGCCGATCATCAACACGACTCAGGACCAACTCTAGCCGAGGAAATTGCTTCGTCGTCAAGGGTAAATCCATCTACTTCGTCTAGCGGCTGGAGACGAATCGGAAACAAAATGCTTTGGAAACCTCAACAGTACTGGGAAGAATACGACGAGAGGAAACGGAAGCGTGCGGCTCAAGTCAAGGCCGCGGAAAAAGCCAGGCGAAAACAGCATAAAAAACAGCAGCATCAACAAAGACAAAAAGAAATGTTCCTATCAAGAAAACAACAGAAGCAGTCACGAAAACAATCCCCCGTAAAATATTCATCAAAAGCAAGAGCCACTACTGATAAAGAGCTACTGGCTGCCGCAAAAGTCGCGTTTAATAGAAAATCAACTCCGAAAGCGAAGATCCCGACCTTCATCAACTTCCAACGGGGAGAAACATTGAACCCCGGTCCTAGTTCTGCTTCACCAAATGTGCTAAGGCATCGAAAAAGGCCTTCAAATATTCCTGCGCCACCCCCGGTCTCTCCACACCTTCCGAACTCATCAACATACCAGAACAGTAACACGATGACGACAGTGCCACCTGCTCATCCATACGCTACCTTCAATCAGCCATTCACCGCACCTCTAGTTGCACCGTGCTGTCACCACGACCCATCGGCATTATATTTCAACCCGGTAATGTATAACAACCCATATTTTCTGCCGAACCGACGCGTGCCTATGTAAGCACTAGCTCCTCTGTATTTATGAACCAAGCGGATCATGTTACCATTCGTTCGTGCGATCACCCAGTTATCAATAATAAAGAAATTGTGGCATATTGCCAAAACTTTAACAGAATGCGAAGCGCATCTAAACTAAACAGAATTCATAAAAATTTAGTAGCAAGTAATTATACTATCATTTTAGGAACCGAAACAAGCTGGGATGATAGTATAAAAAGCGAGGAAATTTTTGGATCGCGTTACAATGTCTACAGAGATGACCGAAATTTCAATTTGTCCGACAAGAAATCAGGCGGAGGCGTTGTAGTAGCAATAAGCTCTGCTTTCGATTCTGAGCTCATTGAAATAACTAAGCACAAAGAATTTGAGCAGGTGTGGGCAAAAGCTCAAATCTTCAAGGAAACTCGTATTTTTGGATCGATCTACTTTCCTCCAGAATATGCCAGTAAAGATTATTTCCAAAAGTTTCTACTGAGCATAACAGAACTATTCAAAAGCTTCCAACCCGAATTCAAAATTCACCTGTATGGCGATTTTAATCAATCGAATCTACAATTTTTACCCGATGAAGATAATGAAGCAATCCTTTTACCGATTTTTGGAGATAATGAAACATTACAATTCCTTTTCGACAATCTTGCTACCTTATGTCTTAATCAAATAAATCATGTGAAAAATGCCTGCAATCGCTATCTCGATTTACTGTTTTCAAACTTGACTGATGACTTTTGTATTTTGGAAGCTACTAATCCAATTTGGAAAAATGAGATATTTCATACAGCTATCGAATTTTCAATTATATGTTCTGACAACAAAGGAATACCAGAATACGAATATGAGGAGACCCTTGACTTTTTCCATGCAAATTACACAATGATTAAAACTAAATTACAATCAGTTAATTGGCAATCATCATTTCAAAGCGAAAACCAAACTGTCAATCAGGTAGCTATTTTTTATAACATTCTTGGTAATATCTTGAGTAAATATGTCCCAATAAAAATAAAGCGACGAACGAATAATAACAGAAATCCGCCATGGTTTTCAAAAGAGCTAAAGCATCTTAGAAATAAAAAGCAGAAAGCGCATAAAAACTGGAAAAAGACACCATCGCTAGCTAATAGTTTAGAATATCAAGAAGCATGCAACAAACTAGCCATATGCCTTAATACCTCCTTCGAAGAATATAATAGGAAAACAGAGGAAAACATTAAATCTAACCCAAGAAGCTTCTTCAAGTATGTAAGTTCCAAATTGAAAAGTAATAATTTTCCATCTCGTATGCACTTGGACAGCGCTAACGGTAATAATTCCCATGAAATATGTAATTTGTTTGCCAATTTCTTCCAAAGCGTTTACACCAGTTTTTCGGAAGCCGATCGCGACACTGCGTTTTTCGATTATTTTTCCGACTCAGCATCATTGACTGTGGTAGATTCAATCACCCTTGAGGAAATACACAAATCAATTTGCTCCCTGGATAGCTCCAAAGGGCCCGGGCCTGATGGAATTCCTCCATTACTTTTAAAAAATCTTGTAAATGAACTAAGTGTGCCCTTGTTTCTATTGTTCAACTCATCGTTGAAATCCGGTGTTTTTCCTCAAGTATGGAAAGAATCTTTTCTTGTACCTATTTTCAAGTCGGGGAAAAAGTCCGACATTAAAAATTACCGGGGTATAGCAATCTTATCGTGCATACCGAAACTTTTTGAAGCAATAGTGAATCAAAAAATATATAATCAAATAAAAACACTCATAACTGAAAAGCAACATGGATTTGTTAAAGGACGATCTACAGCGACTAATTTACTTGAATTCGTTTCTTATAATATCCACTCTATGGATCAAGGAAATTCCGTTCAGGCTCTATACACGGACTTCAGTAAAGCTTTTGATAGAATCGACATCCCTTTGTTAATTTTTAAACTACATAAAAACGGATTCAGTACACAACTGCTGAAATGGATTGAGTCGTATTTGACAAACCGTACACAAATTGTTAGATTCTATGGTTCACTTTCGAAAAGCATCTCCGTTACATCTGGTGTGCCTCAAGGCTCCCATCTCGGTCCCTTATTATTTATCTTATACGTCAATGACATTACTTATTTACTGAACCAGCTAAACGTGCTTATATACGCAGACGATATGAAGCTTTATATGATAGTCAACAACGAAGAAGATTTCAGGGTGTTTCAAAATGAAATAAATATTTTTTACAAATGGTGCAGTAAAAGTCTTCTTGAACTAAACGTGAAAAAATGTTCACATATTGTATTTACAAGGAAAAAATATCCGTCATATGAAATTGTCACATTAGGAAATGAGCCTGTGGAGAGAATCAATAAGATAAGAGATCTAGGTATTATATTGGACTCAAAACTTACTTTTGTAGATCACTATAACTCAGTAATTCAAAAATCAAATAGTATGCTTGGCTTTATAAAACGTTTTAGTTATAATTTTCAAGACCCATATACATTAAAAACATTGTACACAGCTTATGTCCGATCCATACTTGAATACTGCAGCGTTGTGTGGTCCCCCTTTCAAATTTCTCATAAAAAACGTTTAGAATCCATTCAGAAACAATTTGTTCTATTTGCTTTACGAAATCTAGGATGGTCACAGAGCCAATTACCAAGCTACGAATCACGCTGTTTACTAATAAATATTGAACCATTAAGTGTTAGAAGAGAATTTGCTGCAATCTCCTTTGTAAACGACATAATTAATCAGCGTGTTCAATAATTGAATTTAATAAGAATTTAATTTTGCCTGATGAACAATTTGGTTTTCGTCATGGACATTTAGCTACACATATACTTTTGAGTGTAACTAATATGATTAGCGCTAGTAAATCTGAATCTCTTCTTGATATTGAAAAAGCTTTTGATAGTTTTTGACACAAAGGTTTAGTAGTTCAATTAGCTCGATTTGATTTTCCTGTATATCTTAACAAAATTATTCAAAATTACTTGACTAGCCGAACCTTACATGTAAGCTATCAAAATTCATGCTCTGAAAGGACACCCATTGGAGCTGGTGTCCCTCAGGGCAGTATAATTGGGCCAATTTTATACAATTTTTTTTACTTCTGATCTTCCTGATGTACCAGAAGGAGAAGGTAGAAGATTGTGATTCTTTCCTTCTCTCTTGCATGGTAAACATCTCAAGAACTTGAATTTTTTAATTAAAAAAATAGACATGCTAATGCTTTTTTACAGTAAATACAACGCTGTCAAAACTTTACATGTCCGATCACAAGGAACTTAGCTTTCCTCAAAATAAAATGTCCCATTCCCCATTAAGCTACGCTACAGTTGATAAATAAAAGTAATCTATTATATAAAATTCTCTTGTAACGGTGTTTGTAGTATTACTCCTCCGAAATGACCCAAACGATTCGAATGAAATCATTTTTAGAATATTCTGTAGCCATGCGAATCGGTTTATATCGAATAAAAACAACAAAAAGTCGCATCAGTTGTCCGTAATAATTAAATTTGTAGTTTTTTGAATGAAATAAAAGTCATGGCTTCCATTTTTTTTTGAGATTTTTTTTTCCTTTGGGCGGTTTGTTTTTCGTCTCCAAGGTCGAGGCGTCGCGAGCAGACGTCGTTAGAAGATCGTAACCATGGCATAGCATACTGATCAGTGAGAATATTTTGGCGCGTATTTCTCAACCAAGCATATTTTCAATGCAAGTGGTGGCGATATGAACCCTTGATGTAATTTTTTTTTCCTTCTTGATTCCTAGCTCATTTCTACAGCACATGGTTATGAATGACGCCTAGATGTGACTCAGATTGACATTTTGCCGATCGAATACAACAAATAAATTTTTAGAAATTTTCTTTTCTTTGAGGGGTTTGTTTTTCGTCTCCATGGGCGAGGCGTCGCTATCAAACGTCGTTGCAAGATAATAGTAACCAAAGCATACTGTTCATTGATCGTTGGAGAAATTTAAAAATTAGGCGCCTGTTTTTCAACCAAGTACCTATATTTCTTATGCACGTGGGGGCGATATGCAACCTAGATGTGTTTTTTTTTCTTGCTTATTTTATTTGTACACAGCACATGGTAATAAATGACGCCTAGATGTGACATGGATTGATATTTTATCGATCGAATCAAAACCATATAAACGATTTCAAATATCTAAACCATTTTTAATTCGTGTTAATTTAAGTAGTAAATTGTTGCCAAAAAATATGAACTTGGTAAAGATAAATATGAAATAATGTTATGACACTTTGAGGACGTTTGAAAATAATAAATTGGGAAGCTTTACATTCAATTTCGTATAATCCAATACGCCTAGAATGCTAGACACATTAACTGAACAAAAGTCTATTCTCTTCTTATTTGTTTAATTATGGAGGATTTTAACAAACTTGACCATTCGTCCTCTCAACAAGAGTCTGTTCTTTGAAATAGATTAGATAGAATTGAAGTTTGAAGGCCGAATGAACTATTTGATTTTTTGCAAACGTAAATTGAAGTTATCAATAAAATAATCTACTTTTTACTAACAAAAAGTGAGGATATGCATTTTCCGGAAGAATTTCTAACTATCAACTATAAAACTAATTAAGCAAACTATCAACTTTTACAAAAAATGTATACATTATTTCTTCATCTAAAAATTGTTGGGCCCAAAAAAAATTTGATTAAATAAACTTAACTTTTTTTTAAAATCATTCACCAAAACTGTGTACACGTTTTCTGTTTGCTTACACACATTTCAAGTACAAACTTAACATGAAAAGTGTGTTGGCTATATAGAAGAGACTTTTGATTCACTTTTTTGTTGAAAAGTTTTTTTGTGATTGATATTCCAGGGGCAGCAGATTTTTATGATGAACTTTTAATATGACCTGATAGTGTTCAAAATAATATAAATTCCTGTAATTTCTTAGGTGGAATAAGTGAAAACGCGCAATTAAGCTATGAAACATCTACTATTTAAGAATTTTATCTTCAAAATGGCCATAAAGGATATCCCGAGTGTTGAATCTGAAGCTGATATTCAAAATTATTATAAAGGTCTTTGTAAATCAAGGTGTTTCGGTTGAACAGCATTCAGTGAAATTGAAGTACCAAGCATTAATTTATTCCGGAGAAAAACTTAGGGTATAGCAATGAAAGTTGATAAAACAGACAAACAAGAACAAGTATTAAATTAATTTTAAAGTCTTTTCAATGACGCATCTAAAAAGACTTATGTGTTTTTACTTGCCCCAATAAATGGGACAAATATATAATTCGATATTTCTTTTTGTCAACATAACTAATATTTTTTTTTAAAATATTACTTTTTCCAGAGCATATGAAAGTTCAACTGTGGTGATATTCGTTAGGATTTGACCGGTGTTTCATTTTTGAAAATTAAGATTTATAGTAAAAAAGACACATAATTTTTATTAAGGTTTTGTTTATTTGATAATTTCCAGGAAATAAAATGAACTCATGAAACCATCGTAGCCTGAACAAATTATTTATTTTCAATCTATTAAATTTAAAAAAAAAATCTGCTTATAAATTTAATGGTATTAAATCTTAAAAATATAACGTAATCCTAAATGAAATCGCAGATCACCACCAACAAGGTTCAGGAAATTTAGAAATCAGAACTGCTAAACATATGTTTTCCTCTTTTCAAAACCAATCGTTTCTTTGATTCATTGGGTGAAAGTTCAAAGGAATTAATTTGCATTTTTTGCTTGAATAAAAAAAAAGGAATTAGCAATACACAAAATCACCAGATTTAATACCATGACAAGTGCTGTTAGGAACACTTTAAGTTGAAATGTGTAAAGTCTATAACTTAAGTATCAGGCGAAACTTTTTAGAAATGATTTGGTGAAAATATGGATTTTAATTCAAACTGCTTCGAAGCATGAGGATAGTGAATAATAAGCTGTTTGAAAATGGTTAGTAAAAAATCTTTTCTTATGTGTTTCATTTCTACAGCTCTAAAAAATACACCATCCAAAGCTTATTGGGAGCTGAAAGCGCTGCGTTAGGCAAAATATTCGGAAAATACTCCAAAAATTGTCCCGATATTAAAAACAATATAACAAAACGAAATAAATATACTGAATGGAATACAGCAAATGAAACATACATATTATCAACATACAGTTATTTATTTAACAAGTTACAAAAATTGGATTTTAAAAGACCCGTTGAGTTTAAATTCTTTGGTTTAATTTTGATAGAATTGAGCGGGACGATTCGAGTAAAGGGAAAGAAGGGAAATGTAAATAAAACTAGGAAAAATAGAAAATGGACGCCAAATTGAACATGGTAAGACGAAGTTTACCGGGTCTGCTAGTCTATATATATAAAAATGAATGTTTGTCTGTCTGTCTGTTCCCTATAGACTCGGAAACTACTGAACCGATCGTCGTCAAAACTGGCATCTGAGGGTTTTTGAGGCCGGGGATGGTTTCTGTAATAGTCAAAACTCCATCCGACTTAAGGGAGGGGGGGCTTCCATACAAAATTTGTAGTTTTTCGAAACAAATTAAAGTCATGACATCCATTTTCTTGAGATTTTTTTTCCTTTGGGCGGTTTGTTTTTTCGTCTCTATGGTCGAGGCGTCGCGAACCAGCGTCGCAAAAGGAAAGTAACCCAGGCATAGCATACTGATCAGTAAAAATATTTTGGCGCGTATTTCTCAACCTGGGGTTTGTTTTTCGTCTCCATGGGCGAGCAAACGTCGTCGCAAGAGGATAGTAACCAAAGCACACTGTTCATTGATTGCTGGAAAATTTAACAATAAGGCGCCTGTTTCTCAAACACGTGGGGCAATATGCAATCTAGATGTGTTTTTTTCTTGCTTATTTGATTTGTACACAGCACGTGGTAATAAATGACGCCTAAATGTGACACGGATTGGTATTTTATCAATCGAATCAAAACCAATTGAAAGATTTGCAAAAATACTTCCATATTTAGTTCGTGTTAATGTAGGTAGCATTCGACTTTTCATTCAAAGAACATTAGAACATGTTCAAACGTTCAACTTTTTCTGTTAAAAAAAAATTAAAATTATGTTTTCTTCTAGAAATTGTTACTTCGGCCGAAATACACAACTGAAACGAATTTAGAAATGAAAATGGGAGCTTTTTATTTAAAATAATTCTTAAATAACCATCGTACTTTTTGCTTACATACCAATTCAAGTACGTACTTAACATGAAAAGTGTTTTTGTGTTACATGGCTGCAAAATAGAGACTTTTGATCCGCTTCGTTTCTGAAAAGCGAGACTTTAGAACTGATATTCAACTGGACGCAAAATTTTTAAGAGAAATCTTAGTATACCCTTAAAGTGTTAAAAACAATATTCCCTTCTGTCAACTTACACGGTGGGGCATGGGCAAACGTCGAACTTTTAAGAAATTCATCTTCAAAATGATTCAATATGTTGGAAAAACCAGAAGGGGTATTCCGGATGTTGAAACTGAAGCGGATATTGGATATTCTTAAATTTCTTTGTAAATGAAGGTCATTCCCTTTGAACAGCATTCGTTAAAAGTTGAGTAACAAACATTAATTTATATTGCAGGGATACTGCAGATATATCAGTGAAACTTGATAGAACAAAATGCAGGAATTCGTATTAAATCCATTTTAAAGCCATTACTCTGACGCATCTGTAAATAAGCTTTGCATTGACAATTGCCCCAATATACGGGACAAATGTAAACTTAGAAATTTGTTTTTGCCAACATTTTTGAATATTTGACTTTCAAAGAGAAAATATAAAAAAACGCTGAGAACTTATTTAGTGGTGCAACTGATATTTTTTTAAATATTTTTATGTTTACCGTAGTTAATTTATTAAAAAAAAAAGAAATTTGCACTGTATTTATACATAACTAATTTAATATATTTTTCATTACCATGATAAGTGCTGTTTGGGTATCGAGCCGGTTTAATTTGCCTACCTTCTTCAAGCAGTGAGGGAAAAAACTGAAAAAGATGGGAGAGCTCCCATGTAAATTTAAGATAAAGAGCTTTTCAAAGAAGGGACCATATTTAAAAAGGTTTTTTTGGGTACAGAGTACAAATTTCAGATCTTGAAAAACGAGTTTAGAGATCATGTTTCAGTATATAATATATAATATATCTTCGGATTGCAATTCAGAACTGCAGCTGCAGCTCTCATTTCAAAGTTGTTGGTTCTGAAGTATGATAAGGTTTGATTTAAAAAAATGCTCTCTAAAATCTAAATTTGAATAAATTTTTACAAATTACATTGATTTCCGGAAGGTGTAGCAAAGCACAACGGGTCAGCTAGTTTAAATTATAAAAAATAAAAACTGTGCAGGCTTAATGCACCTTGCAGTTTTTTAAACAATACTTAAATTTGTCTGGAGACCTATTTATTTTCAGAAAAGTAAAATTGGATAGTTTAAATACTTCTCACACATTTGAAATGCTTTACCCAATTAGAATGTTATCCGTTTTCACAGTTTATTTTGTTTAGTAGGGGTGCTTCATTGGCACGAGAGAGACTCCTAGAAATGGTATCTTATTCCAATACATCATAATTTTTTCCCTTTGCACTGCCAAATCACGTGCTATTTTTTACTTAAGAGGACCATCATTAAACGAAGGCACTTCCCTCAAATATACTACGTTATTCCCAACAAGCTCAATTCTCACATACTGCCGACGACGACCTTTTCCCATGGCCCGGGTGAGGATTAAATGTTTATCGGTTATGTGCAAACAGTTACATTTTCAGAACGCTAGACTTTTCGCTGAAATTTTCGGGCCTACAACGAAGCCATGCTGGATGGCGGTACAAAATAACTCAAACTCTGACAAATCACAGGAACGATGAAAACGCGCAGATAAACGGTACTGGAATTTATGGACATGTTTCGTTGGGCTTGTTTTTATTAATTATGACTTCATTCCGCGTTCCCTTGTTGTTTTAAGGAACCGGCTTGAGGTGTGACGTTAGCTTGTTTCAGAACATAAACTTTTCAACAGCCATTTCTGTCGTTTGCATTTCAAGAACAATTAAAACTGACGAAACGAGCATTAAAGGAAGGGAAGAGGTCGTCAAAAGGGTCAATCCAGCCGGAAAAAAGACATAATCATAAACGTTGTATTGGTGTTTTTCTCCACGGGCACAGGATCTTTGACACTTCGGACATCTGCGAAAATCGTGGAAAAGACGAAAAAGAAAAATCAACAAATGAATATGTCACTCAATTTAAAGTGAACATATTTTCAACTTTATGCAACGAACACTTGTCGAAATTTGGGAAAAAAATTACATTTATGGGTACAAATACTGTCGAATAGATACAAGCAGAACATATCAATCCTTAGGTGAGTTTTGTACATTTCTAACTAATCAAGCTTCGAAAAATGAAAATCAGGGTTTAATATAATTTGGTAAAATTTGAGAACGCCGAAACTAGAAATATCTAACAGCACTTCTTTTGAAAATCCTAGGGATGAATTGTAAAATTGATCAATTATCTTTTGTGTAGTTTGTGTGAATATATTCCTGTGAACACAGTGTGAATTTTATAAATGCATTCAAAATATAGATTTTCATTAAGATCCAAACATCTTTATTGAAAAGCATTCTATTTTTAATTTTGTTAGAAACTTACTTTTTTGATTCAGTCAAACAATTAAATTCAAATAAGTTATAAGGCAAAAAGATTGTTGAGTCTTGAATATATGTAGAAAACATCCGAAACATCTACAAATGAAATAAAGTTTTGTCTATTTGTGTTACCGAACATTCATTTTTATGAAGTCCTGTCTTGATTGTAGTCTTACTTCTTTCAGTCTAAGTTCAATATTTTGTGTCTGGAGTTCTTCTTTAGGAGATTCTGTACATAGTAAGAACTTCAACCTTCTTATATATTTTAGGTTCGTTAAGAACAATTTAATTTTTCATGAAACAAGTGGCATCATAGATTATAAATTCGCGTTCTGTCTGTAAATTTTAGAGTTTTTAATTCTTTTTAAGCATTAAACCTACCAAAGATTTATCAATTTCTTACTGAAAACTTTTCATATAGAAACAAACAAAATGTTTTGAGATTTGAATTTTTAAATCATTTTAATCTAATACAAAATTTCAATTGAAAATTCGAATTGGATTCTTATTATTTATTGTTTTTCTATTCAGTTCTACCAACAAATATTGGGTGGTCATTTAAACTTGAATCGTCCACATTACACACTTGATTTTATTGGAAAATTATAATGTGACCAGTTAATGTTTTAATCGCGTCGAGTGAGAAGAAAAACTAGACCAAGTGTTATATCATTTTTGAACCATCGACTGAGGACTGTAGGTTGGCTTGTCCGATTTGTTGCTGGTCTGCTGGTCCCAAAACAGTGACCAGCATTAGCTGAGCTGAGTGGCCCACAAGAAGAGGAGAGAGGGGCAAAGTCAGTGGCAACAAAATAAAACTAGCAAAAAACTCATGTAACTATGGTTTAAATTACGCGTTTACGATGGTCGGTGTAGAGCTCAAGCGACTGGTAGTAAAAAAAAATCACAGCAGTGCTTTTTTTCTGTCCTGCTCTCCTAGGCTACGCTCTAGATACGATGGCTCACCACTAGTTGAGCCCTCTGTCAGCCGCGGCCTCAAGGCAGAGATCCATCGTCGGTCAACAACAAACGGACACCCCCCCCCCCCCCCCCCCCGGGAGTCCTAGACAATTACCCACCGGGCTGAAAATGATCTGGAGTTAGTTACGGTCAACATATGGGTGAAATGGTAAATAGAATTCGCATTTTTTACAGAAACATAATTCCTCTAAACACAACTCAACTTGGATAGTTCGATACCGTCAACTGGGGCAACATGTAACACTTCTTAATTTCTTAAGCCTCTAGGAAATCAAAAAACCAGTGAGTCAAAAGTAGAAAGATCATCCTAGAGCAGTGGTTTTCAAATTTTTTTCACTCACCACCCCCTTTTGTAAAATTATCAAGCTCAACGCCCTCCTGGGCATATTTATAGATATTAAAAAAAATGATGATCTGGATTGTTGAAAAACCTTTAGCTGTTGACTCTAAGTTGTTGTAAGGCTTTACTCAAAGTTCATTCGTATCTACATGTATGAGGCCCTGAGAGCCAATTGAGTGTAAAAATGATCGATTTTTTATTTATCTAATGATGTACAACGATTTTTCATATTTCAAACTATTTATTTTTAGATAACACTTTTTTAAATAAGATAAGATATGTTGAATTCAATGATTTTGCAACAGGGATTTGGTATGGAAATGAGATACCGTTTAATCATTTCGTTTTGTCAAGTCCTTATAAGCAAACTTAGACCTATAGCGATTACAATCTTGTCGCTTATCCTAACCAAAATTTATTTCATAATTTTGCAGATTTTTATAATTTTATTTACATACTATTTCCTTCGAAATAAAAAGCCAATTTTCGAAAAATATATGAGAAACAAGCTGACCCGGTAAACTTCGTTTTAACTTTTACTTATTAAATCGGTGGAAAATGTTTCACTTCATCTAAAGGTCTTTAACTTCTTCGTGCTCTTGAATCAATTTTCATGAAAATTTTCATAACATTTTTCGAGTTGTGTCCCATTCCAGAATGATTTCGTATGAGGGCCCGCTTCCATAAAAAGTGAAATTCTTGAGGCTATTATACAAACCATCTTTGACCTGAAAAACCCTTGGATACCAAATTTCAGTAAATTCCGGTCGTCAGTTTATACGTGATGTTGTTACAAAAAAACGCCTCCATTTTTATATACAAGATGATCAAACAAAAAAACTTAAAACCGTGTTTTCACGAAATTAGCTTTATTTCACTTACATCCTTTTAGATCCAAGGGTCCGAATTGCTGTCCATCCGGTGAAACAATGTAAAAATTAGTATAATTTCTTGATATTTGAAATTGAGTCCTGTTCAAAGTTATGCAGCATTCACGGGTCTTAAAGTTCAAATTAGATTCTAATACTAAACTAAATTGTGGCAATGTTAGCCACTGAAAATGGCCCAATTAATTTTTTGAACCAATTGAAATAAAGATGAACAAATAAAACCTTAAAATAAAAATTCTCTTACCTAAAAAAAAACCTATGATATATTCTTTCAAAATAGCTATCACTTAATCAAAGATGACACCTTTATACACAGATTTTTGCGATGGTTTTTATGTTTAGCAGATATTTTGAGATAAACATTTTAAAAATTATCAAGCTTTGCCATCTAGAATATTCTATTTTAGCAGAACCCAAAATAATCTTACATAACAAGATCAACATGTAGAGCGTATACAAAATCTGTGACACTGACAATTTAAAAACAAAATCTTTTTTTATAAATTTTTATGGAAAAAAGTAGATACTGGAACAAAAATTTGCTTGCAACTTTGTGAAATTATCGATATTTTAGTCTTCAAAATTATGTATATTTTTGTAGCTTTATTTAATTTAACTCGTTGTTATTTCAAATCAACGTTTTTCCTAATTTGTGAAAATGTGAATTACGACTTCACCGCCCCCCTGAGCGCTTCCATTACCCCTCAAATTTCAAAATTGAGATCACCACACCCCTGGAAGCTCTGAACGCTCCCAAGGGGGCGATAGGAATCACTTTGAAAACCACTGTCATAGAGCATCCTCATGGTTTTATAAAATATTGATTTTTTTCGATTTTTTTTTAAAGTGTTACTCATGTTTTGGACAGAAAAGGAGTTGTTACTAAAAAGATTTTGCATCGTTACAGATTAAACTTAAATAAATTAAATTCCTCAAAATGTTCAAATATTGTCGGGGTTTAACGCTGTTGTATTTTATCGCAAAAACAATAAACTATTTTCAGTACTCCACTAAATTTTTTTTTTTAAATTAATAAAAAAAAGCATGGATGTGATAAGAATAACAGTATAACAAAATAACAGAATAAGTTTATTTATTTAAGGGTTAAGAATTAAAAATAAAATGGTAATTTTTTTTTCGAGCACAAACATTTAACGTTGAAAAGTAACGAATTTTCATCATATTCGGTCATCTGGAAAATATGTCACCCCACTAGACTCCACTCTCATTGCTACTCCAACATTTAAATGGAAGTCTCAGCTATCCAACAAAACAAAAACCAATCTGCCACTTTTTGCCAATTCAAAACTTATTCACGTTTTAGTGAAACATGTTTTTGGACTATTTTCGTGCTTTTGGGATTGCTTTTGATAATCCTAAGTAACCATAAGCACTCAAACAAAGTCCTTAAGCAACACTTTATTCCCATATATAAATCTGAATTAATGCTTGTTTTGCACTATATGGACATATAATTCAGATTTAAAGCTAAAAAGGCGAAATAGCGGGCTGAATAAATGCTATACAACATAGCCTTTAATAAGCAAGCATTACAAATGCTGAATCAGAGAACCATCAAATCGTCATTTTTCGCCAGCCGTATAAAAGCATTAACAATGCATACTTAGAACACCTTTTAATTTTTAAATTGATTCGTTCCAGGTTGACCAGGTTCCAACCAGGACCAACAATTCCAGGTGACGGGCCAAATGTGAGAAATGCGATTGGTCTGCGGGCCAAATAATTTTTGTCTGCATTTTTTGTTCCTTTCAAACTTTTAAAGAATGTTTTCTACATATTTAATAAAACGCATTTAAAAGTTGTAAAAATATTCCAAAGTTTGGATTGCAGAGATGGTATGCAGAATTTGTTTAAAAACAGTTTTTATTTAATTTATACACATAAGAATTATTTTAAATCTCAATGAATAACAAACATTTCCAGTTCTCAATAAGCAATGCTTGATAGAAGTTAGCAAAATAGTATAGTCATAAATTAAAAATTTCAAAATTGTTTTTTATAATCTGATGAACCATAACTTTTAAACGACCCAAAAAAACGGCTATAAACTAGTTCAGTTGTGTTATTCAAAAAAAATTATATTATTTGGGTGAATCAATAATTGCTATACTCATTTTAAAAAGTTATATCCAGAGTTGTGGCTTATGATAAAGCTCTGTCGATAAGTCAGTTGCTTCAAAAGGTGATGTCCGTGAGTTCGAGCCCAAGAGTAAACATCGAGTTTTTCAATAACTGTCCGCCAACTGAACGTTGATATAAAATCGCGAGTGGCACAAAAATGGCTTAACGACTATAATCGAAACAAAACAAATATATCTAGGGTTGCAAGCGATTTTTCCTTTTGAAATTTTGAAGTTTTTCCAGATTTTTTTTTTGGGTTAAAAAGATGATTTTCCTAGTTTTTATTAATTTTTTAATATGAAAACATGGCTTATCAAAATTTAAACAATTTCAGGAAACGAGTTAAACAACCCAATTTTGTCATTTTTATAATTTTAGACTTCATTTGAATCACATTACAAAAGTAAACATTTTGGCTTTTGAAATTTTTTTCGAAGCTGTACTAAAATGTAAAGAGCTAAAATAATCGAAAATGTATCACGTGAAAAAAAAAACTTTTTCCAAAAATCGTGTTGTTTTATCGTTAAGTTAAAACTACATAGAGTGAATATGACTCAGAACAGGAAAGTTTGATAAAAAAAAAATGATATTGATTTAAAAATCACAATTCACAAAATTTGTTTCCTTCACTATATAAAATATCATTATCTTAAAAGTTATGCAGAACAGAAACTCTTCGAGTAAGATTTTTTTTTTCAAAAATGTGAAAATGTTCTCATGCATTTTGAAGGAAAAATCAAGCCTGGATGATTTTAGGCCGAATTTCGTTCAAATCAATTCATTCACACGTCTGCAATTAAACTTTTTTAAACTTTCAAAAATTGTGATAAAAATATTTATAAACTGTCAAAGGAGTTTTGTTATTATAACATTTAGTTGAACCCAAAAATTTCTTACATTCTTAGTAGGAAATAATTTTTAAATTTATAAGAAAATTTACAAAAAATGACATTTTTCCTGGTTCTTGCTGAAATTCCCAGTTTTTTCCGGTTTCTTAGAGAAGGAATGACATTCCAAACTTTTTCCCGAAATTCTCGGTTTTCCCGATTCGTTAGCAACCCTTCATCAACAAACCAAGTTTATAAAATGCAGGATACTTCACCTCATCCAAATTTGTTTTAGGAAACTCTTGCAGACCAAAATGATGATATTTTTCTTGAACTTCTACTTTTGCGTTTTGATGATGTTCGGCATTTAATTCATGCTTTTGAATAAATTTATACGTTCGCACGGTTTTCCAAGTCCAAAGAAACGACTTTTTTCTGCCTCCAAATGAACAAGAAATTTTATAATTTTTTTTTTCATAACATTAAAACTTTTTAATGCTCCGCGGGCCACAAATTGACGGCCAAATGTGGCCCACGGGTCACGGTTTTGCCACCCATGATCTACAACATCAACCAATCTGCTGAATGAAGGGTTCTATGAAATGAGAAGTGATTATAATTAAATTATGAATTACCTTTGATGAATCTCGAATCGAGGATTTCGCAGCACCTTTATCTTTCCTTGCGCCTTTACCATTTCGACCACTCTTGATGCTGATAAGGTAGGTGAAAAAAACCCGTACTTCAAGTGCTGTTCGGGTCACACTACTTTTTTTTATTGCTGCTATACATTAGTAATGCTGATTTAAAACTAAAAAGCATTATGAACGTTGATATATTGCTAACTTGCATTAAAGATGTTGATTTAATGCTGATTAAAGGTTATGGCTTAATGCTTATGGTTACTTGGGATGTTTTCGCCAGAAAAACTTTAACTCTATTTAATTTGAAAATCAGCTCATTAAATGTTTTTTAAATTTGATTTCCTCTAAATAACTTTGATGGAACTATTTCGGAGTTATAAATGCTTTTTTTATATACAGAAAATCCGATAAGATTCTTTGGAATATGAACCTTCTATAACCTTCTCAAATCCTTTTCGGTCAGATGCTTAGCATTTCTTCATTTATTAAATTTTTTATTCAACATTTTTTTCTTTAAATTGCCTCTACAAAATATGTTCAAAAGTTAAAAAAACCCAAATCGTCTAGTTTTACTCAATATTAAAATGGAAACTGAATGTTTGGATGTAAAAAAAACAGTGCGACCATGTCAAATTTGGTTCAATTTGCTTGATTTGATCCATGTCAAATTCCAACAATTGTTCGATCTTTTGCGGTTGCTTGATTTAAGCTTAGTTCTTTTAGAAATGGGACAGTTACGATTGCGTGTATCTCCAAAACCATTCGTTTGATCTAAATACTTTCTATGGAGTAAATGAAGGTAATCTTATGATGATTCATGAAAAAGTTTGAAAAAAATATATTTATCGATTTTTGTAAGAAAAAAAATCCACTTTATTCTTGGTACCTCCCATCGGCGGGCACACACTTTTTTCAGTCATGATATTGATCAGTTTTTAAAACTTCAACTTCTTCTAGTCTGTATTTTAGGTGACTACTTCCTCCTGCTTCAATTTCTGCTAGTTTCCAGTCCAATATTCCTGTTTTTAAAGAAACTGAGGGCAATTTAGTGGATACAGCTATTTCGAAATTACAAAACTTGAATGTTTTTGGGCAACTTTAAAGCGTTTTTAATGTAATATCTGCTGGCAAAATATGACAATAATGAAGTAAAACCATCATTAGATTGAACTTTAAGTATAATCGGTTAGTATAGATCGTAGGTTGCGACGGGTACATACAAGATTACTCTTTTTAGACGCATTAAAACAGCGATAATCAAAGTTTTCGTTTTGAAAATTGTTGTTTATTTTCCACAGGAGCAGAATTTCGGAAAATCATTATATTTTATAAAAAACAACTAGCAAATATATTCTTTAATATGCTAGGGACCTTGCCACGAGCAGACATGGTATGGGATTCAAACGCTGGAATTTTCTTGAAATAAGGTGTTTCATAAGTGGTCGGGATGCGACCAGATCGAACTGAACGCCATCAGCAGTTTTTAGAGACACTTTAGTTTAATGTACTAATATTTTCAACTTTGGACAAAATCTGTAAAACTTATTAACCAGAATTGATAGTTTTTAATCCAAGGAACACATCCCAGTGGATAAATTTACTTGTTTTGGTCTCGCAAAAGAATGACAGGAGTTTCAAAATCTGCAATTTTAATTTTTTCTCATGGCGTTCAGTTCGGTCTGGTCGAAGCCAGGCCAAGTATTGTCGTTCATCAGAAATCATCTGACCCATAGCCACGGTATTGGGTATATAGCTTACGAGCTCTGGATCTAGCGAAAAAAAAAGTTGTTTGAGGTAAGGTTTGAATGACGCATTACTAGGCAACACTTTCAGCTTATCGGAGAAAAAATTGTTGGACATTTCAACGATCTACCCTCAGTTTTTCGCTTATTCCAAATAAAAAATGCCGGTATGAGCCTTGACTTCCCTGATGATGTGCTTCACTCCAATTCTTGTTTTGAACTTTGTAGACATTTTTGACAGTGTTTGCATATTTTCCCGCCACTCACGCATAGTAATTCTTTGAATAATCAACGGTTTTGTCAGCTATCAATTTAATAATAATGGATTTTGAAGGAAACTTGCAAAAAGTATTTTTTCTTTTTCTCTTGCATCGTAAATATCTCCAAAACGCGTGTATTTAAAATTTTGAAAAAAATAGGTCGGATAGTACTTTTCACAGGCAGCTAAATGCTTTCAAAACTTTGAATGTCCGATTACTAGTAAACGAGTTATTAGCAAAAGGAAGTGTCCAATTTCTAAAAGAACTAAGCTTTAGTTTTTTGAAATTTTGTACCATTTCTATGAAATCTTTTTCTTCCAGAAAAGGGTCTCAAACCAGCATTTTAATAACACACACTTCTCTCTTGACAAATTTTTATCCATTTGCATTATTAATTTAAGAGTTGTGCAGATATTCAGGTAACATTTGAATGGAAGCCCCCTAATCTTGTGAGGGAAGGGGTCTTAAAACATCATTTAACTTTTTAACGGTCCTAAAAACCCTAACAAGAAAATTTTCCCGCCGATCGACTGAGTAGCTTCCAAGTTTATAAAGAAATCAGCTAAACAAAGTTGTCGAGATCAAATTTCACTACATCTAGATTAGAAAAGGTTATATCAAATTAAAGATTTTTATCAGATGAACAAATTTTCAGAAAACTTCAAACCAGTAGGTTATGATTTGAACAAGTTGTGAGGTTTTGACCATCGATTGGTCAGGTCCGCCCCACTGTGTGGCGTGCGGAGTGCAAGAACGTCCTGTTGATGCTCGGGACCCAAAACATCAACATCACGACGGTCATCCTGCGAATAGTGGGAATAGCTGCGGGCCTCGCGAGTCCGCAACTGAGAAGAAACCTCATTCAACTCATGGAGAACTGATTATTTTGAGTAAACTTTTCACAAATCTATGTGATTTTCTAACTAGATAAGAATGATTCTAATCGTTACAAAAATAGTGTGGTTGTTGGTGGGATCATCTTATTGCTCAAACTTTATTCAAAAAACATTATTGGGAACAGTTTATGCCGCTTTACTCCCGAGTCATGCTGATTTTGCTCTAGATTTTTTTTTTCTTGTGATGAACTCTTAGTCTCGACTTCTGATGATGCTGCAGCTTTTGACGGTGATGTTGATTGTACCCAGTTGAAGTGGCAGCGCCACAACCTGGTAAGGCAGCACTAATTTTTATGCATTTTCCTCCTGTGTCGTGAAGAGTCGCTCTCGGCTCGGCTTTTGTTCCTTCGTGACATAAGCTCATTCTGCATTCTACTTTCTGGCCCGGGGTTTTCGCCCTCCCCTCGAGAAGAAGTAGATCAAGCCTAATGCCTAGCTAGCACCAAGACCACCATTCTGCGGCCTCTTGGTCGTGGGCTCGAATCCAGCAATGGATGGATGGATGGATGGATTGGAATGGATTGGATGGCTAGATTATGTAACCCGGTGGCGGGCGAATAGAATTACCACTTTTCCATGCTTCGACCAACCGGTTGCATTCAAAGAAGACAGCCAGCATTCTCTTGTTTTTACCACGAGCAGAACGTTCTTGCGCAATTTTCGGCCGACTTGATTGACTTAGCATGTAGCTTAACTTTTACCGATGGAAAGCTAGAAATTTGTTGGAGGCATTGTATTTTTAATCATCGACAGAACTCGAAACAGTACAACTATATCAAGTTTTTCAGACAAATCTGTGGAAAAGTATTTATTTTTCTATTTCGTTTTGTAAAGATGTAAAAGAAGTATTAGGAGTATTTAAATCTCATCTAGTGTCTATCCTTTTTTCATATTGAGGCTGCCTAGGCGAATGTAATTCATCAAGGTAATATAAACCGTTCGAAGAACATTTTTGTAGGGGAGAGTGGGGTATCGTGGGCCATGGGGAAACGTGGGCCACTTTTAATATCTCAGATGTGTGTTGAGATAAAAATCTTAAACCAACTGTCATCGTCGTCGCTTTGCATGAGCATATATTCCTATATGTTGTTGACTGAAATACGCATCATTTGCTTCTTTTATTTATCAATCTATAAAATGTTAGAAAAATTTACTTACATAATTAAAAAAACACCCGCTAATTTCATCGATGGGGATCCTAAAGTGCATAACAAAAATATGCTCATACGCTTATGATCTTAGTTTTGTCATGATCTTTCACGTGGAAAAGGAATTTTTGATGAAACATCAATAAGTCACACAAACGCAACCAATTTGCAAATCATAGCTTGTGGGGAATCGTGGACAACACATCTTGAATCACCTATATTTTTATGTTTTTATACACATTCCGAACTTAAAATACGTTTTACCTATCTGTAAAGTTTTCTTATGCCAAATGAAGAGTTATAAAAAATATTTTGTCCATCCTATATAAGAAATGTTGCCAAAACGTTCGCGAGCCAGGTTTTGGATTCTATGCGATCATACACAGCTCTCTTTTTTATTTCATCATCTGAAATTGCTTTAAAATAACGAAACGAATAAGGAAATCAGAGTTCTGGGTCAACTCAAAAACTTTGCATGTTATTTGGTCAATTTGGATTTGGTGGCCCACGATTCCCCACCATTTTTCAAAATCCAAAAAATATTGCTTTTTTTCTAACAGTCAGAATTTGGGGAAAATAACTTATTAAAAATTTAAAAAAATATATCTTATGATACCTTGAAAATGTAGAAAATCATGCCATTTTTTATTTTCATTTTATCTTTTATAATAAAGAAGTTATGGAACAACGAAAAAAAGTGGCCCATGATTCCCCACTCTCCCATACTATTTGGAACATATTTTTAAGTAAGGCAGGTGGGAAGGGTCTGAGGGTTTGACCTCCCTCCCCCTCATGGAGATTTTTTTTTCAAATTTTCAGTTCATGAAATGCAACTACCACAGTAATAGGAAAGAGATTCAGAAAGGTGTTTCAAAATAGGTGTTTACAAACTTGTCAGAAATTATGCTCGCCTCCGGCAGTAATTAATCCCATATCACTCTAGGGTAAGGTTGCCAGATTTTTTTCAGCACGTATCCGGGCAACTTTTTCTTTTTTTTTTGAAGACCTGGTAAAATCGGAGCATTTGATTTCAAAATTAACGACCAAAAATCCGGGCAATTTCTAGACAAATTTTGTCAAAATCCAGAAGTTACTCAACAAAAAATGAGAAAAAAAATGTAAAAAAATTTTTTTCATCAAAACTTATCGAAAGGTTTTAGATCGTCTTATAGGCTTTCAAAAAACCTTTCATGATTATTTTTATAATAGTTCAAAAATTTTGCTTTGGAAATATAAATAGAAAAAAATAAAAATAAAACTTGTGATTTTTTGTTTCATTTGAAAAAAAAAAGTGAAAAAATTCAATGAAATCCGGTCGGTTGACCGGGCCAAACTGTTCATAAACTATGTATTAAATATGCAAGCAAACTCGGATGAAATCGGGCAATCTACAAACTTACTCTAGGCAAGGCCGTGCGAACGGGGGGGGTTTTAGGGGTTTAACCCCCCCCCCATGAAGATTTTTTCCAAGTACAAATTTCGAAGTTGTATTTCTCTTGATCCTCAGAGGTGTTAAATAAGTGTTTACAAGAAAGTCAGAAATTTTTCTCGCCTCCGGCGGAAATTAATTTTAAATCACCCTAGGCTTGAGACATTTTGTTTTACGACATTACATGAAACGGTATACGAATTAAAACTTATTTTTAATTGTAAATTTCGATTTGCAATTAATCAACCTTTTGCATTAAAACTCTAAACTTGACATACAAAAACCTTACCTCGTCTTTAAAACGGGTTTTTATTCAGAAATGTTACCAAAAAAGTTCAGAATTTGAAACCAATCATTTTAACTTCAAAATTAATTCGTTGAATACTAATATTATACATCAACAAGTTGGAAGCAATGTATCATGATGACTCACGTTTTTTTTTCCGAATCAGCTAATTGAAATCCAAAACCTTGTATAATCTTGTATAATTTGGATTTACAAAAAAATTTGCAAATATGAAATATTCTTCAAGAAACCAATTTCAGTCTCTATTTTTTTGTTTGTTTCTTGTTCTTCTAAATGTTCAACATCACATCCAAAAACGTTTTGATAAATTACACAAAACCACAAAATTAACATCCTTTGAAGTGCAAATAATTTAAAAGCTATTTTTGACTAATTTGGGTGCCCTGGATCTAAATATGTAATTTTTCTATCAGCTTTTGGTTTTTGAATAACTTTTGCAAATATTTTAAAATCTTTTAAGAAATTTCTGATTTTTTTGACAAAACTTTAAAACAAAAATACAACATTTAAAAATAAAGGCATAACACAATTTTCAACTTTCCTAAAGACTTCAGATAGTTCTGAGTTCTGGGAAAAAGTTATAGAGGTTTTCAATGTGTATTCTTTTCCCCATTTCTAATGAAGTTTTAAACCAAATTGAACTTTCGGTATTTTTAAAGCAAAAATCAATGAATGAATTCCATTTTTTTTTTAAACTTTATTCAATAATTTAAGAAATACTTGTAATTATATCTTTCCAAATTTTTATAACCTGTAGAATTTAACTTTTTTAGATCATACATCATCATCTTTGGAATATTATTCCTTAATTGAAACAACAGATTTGTTTTCTGTAACCGTAGATTTGTTACTTCATCAGTTATCAATGATTGATTTCACTTAAAACTGCTACATTTTAAAGCTTACAAACTCAATATCACCCAAATGCAAAGTGATAGACAAAATTTGACGAAAGATTCGAGTTTGGAATACATAAATATACCAAATCAATCATTCAATCATAGGCACAAAAATGCTGTTCCTCTAAGTAATCAACTAAAATATTTTTTTAAATGATAAGACGAGTTTATTGGAAGAAATTAATCTTAAATATTAAAAACTAATCTTTTTCATCATTATATTTAAATTTAATTTTAAAATAAATTTACTGAAGGTTAAAGTAAAACTATTTAAACTTTATGAAATATTTTTCAAAAGTTTGTCTTTGTTTTTCAAATCCATATTTTTGTGTTCCGAATAAAATAATCTTCTTATTTTGAAACTAATTTTTTTTTAAGAATTTAGATTTTTTTAAAAATCTGGTATACTATATCTGTGCAATAATTCTTATGTCCGAAGCTTCATTCGAAATTTTGATTTACATTCTGTTTCAGGTGATTCAGGAATATTGATTTCAAATTTGATATCTGTTTAGAATTTATTTTCAAGCCAATTTCTACTTCAGAATAAGGAATATCATTACGAATGATTTACCAATAACTTACCAGAAATATCATTGATTTGACACATTCATTCGGATTCGTTTTGAAAACGTTGATTAATTTTATTAGTAAAATTTATTATTTTTTGAGTTTGTGTGATGATTATAAGAAAGAAAATTTCTTGTGTATTTTTGGTATTGTTATTACTATTGGCTAAATTTGAATTTCGAAAACCCCCCCCATGGACGGGTCCTTCGCACGGGCCTGACTCTAGGGTAAGGTTGCCAAACTTTTTCAGAATGCATTTGGGCCGGAAAAATACGGGCTTTTTTTCATCTAAAAACCTTACAAGATCCGGGCATTTGATTTTAAAATTGTCGACAAAAATCCGGGCAAATTTGGTCAAAAACTAGGAATTACTCTTCAAATAAAAAAAAAATATGAACAAGAATTTTTTCATCAAAATTTATCAGCAGGTTTTAAATCGTATTTTGGGCTCCCAAAAGACTTTTTATGGTTATTTTTATGAATTTTGCTAAAAAAAATCGTTTCGGATGCATAAATAAGGCAGCAAAAAAGCAATAAGTTTACAACACAATTTGCTTTTTTTCGTTTGATTTAAGAATGAGAATAAATCTGGGCAAAATTCGGACTTTTCCAATGGAATCCGGGCAACCGGCCGGACCGGACTTTTCTCAAATTTTAAATTAATCGCTGATTCTTTGTGCTTTGCTGCACCTTGTAAAAATGTTTTGAATTTGTTAAAATATCTAATTTATTAAGTTTCTTTTGTAGGTATCATTTTAAATCAATTTCAGCATAAATCAGAAACAACTATTTAAAAATGAGAACTGAAACTTGCCTTTAGAATTTCAATACAAAGATGATTTGCTCTTATTGAGTTTAACTTGGTTTGTAAATTTGAATTTTCAGATATTAAATATTCACTTTGTGTTTGTAAGTTTCATGAGTTCTTTAATTATGCCAAAATGTATGTTTTGTTGGTATGGATTCTCTACCTTCTACTCTTCCAAAGTGGGACTCACTCACTGACTTTCAAAAAAACCAAGATGGTCCCTTTTGATTGATAAGTGCTCAGTTAATGCTAAAAAATGCCCTTTCCTCTTCCCATCTCCATTTCTTGAAGGAGGCAGGCGTTTCGTATAATCATACCCATTTTCATTGATAAATACTTGAGCGATACATCAATATTAATAGTAACCAACTCCTTCCCTCTCCTTTCTGCAAGGTGGAAGTTTTATAACAATCTTAGAAACATATCTCGTACTCAACTTCACGAGGAAGAATACCATTATTACGTAATATTCCTTTAAAAGAGAAAAAAAATCTCGTAACCAAATACCTTCCCATGCCAAATTTGATTCCGTTTGCTGGATTAATTTTTAAGATATGCCAACAAAATAGTATTAGAGCCTCCCTCACCATCGTACTCATTGGAAGAAGGATGGTGCATCAAATAAAAATAGAATCATTTCTCGTGCCTTAATCCTTTTTCATGTGAAATTTGATTCCATTTCTTATATATTTAAGTTCTCGAGTTATGCAAAGAATTGAATCATCGCTGCCTGGATTCCCAATGGAAGAATTGAGGGGTTTCAAATAATCATATAACTATTGCTCGTATGACATGTTCTTCCATATCAAATTTGCTTCCATTTGCTTGATTAGTTCTCATGTTTCGGCAGGTATTGTGAAGGAGTCCCTCTCCTATCTTTCCACTGGAAGGAGGAAGTGATACCACTAATCACACTAACATGACACTTTGATCAAAAATCCGAACATTTTCTGTCTAACAACTTTGCCACCTATCTTCGGTATTTCTAATTTTTCAAAATTTGACTTAAAGTTTCCTGTAGGAAAAATTAACCTGTTTAGTACGATTGCATCGTCGAAATTGCCTATTTTTCCTTGAAAGTTGGGTGGCACTTTCCAACTGGAATAGCATTTTATCAAAAGCGATTGATGTGCACTCTGGAATCGATATTGCGTACTGTTGGAAAAATTATCCAACAAACGAAATCGAGTTTCCAGTCAGTATGGTCAGTGGTGGTACCATATATCAATAGAAACCGTTTTTTTTTTTGTTTACAAATACCCTTTTATGAAAAATTTAATTCCATTTGCTCTAATTGTTCTCGAGATAAGCAATAAAAGTCGTATGGGAGCCTTTATCATACCCTAATACCATCCCATGCCAATTTTGGTTCCATTTGTTCGATTTGTACTTCAGTTATAAAAAAAAATTCAGAAACCCCCTCTCCCCTTTCTAATTTCCTCATTGGGATGAACGAGGGGTCTCAAATAATCTTTAGAACATTTCTCGTACCCAAATATTCTCCCATGCCAAATTTGGTTCCATAAGCTCAATAAGATTTTGAGTTATAGGCACCCTCCCGCCTTTCTATCTCCCTAATGAAAAGAGGGAAGGGTCTCAAAGATTCAAAGAAATATTTTTCGTATCTAAATACCCTTCCATGCCAAGTTTAGTATGGGAGAGTGGGGAATCATGGGCCATTTTTTTTCGTTGTTCCATAACTTTTTTATTATAAAAGATAAAATGAAAATAAAAACTGGTATGGTTTTCTACATTTTCAAGGTATTATAAGGTATTTTTTTGAAATTTTTAAAAAGGTCTGTTTCCCAAATTCTGACTGTTTGAAAAAAAAGCAATATTTTTTGGGTTTTGAAAAATGGTGGGGAACGTGGGCCACCAAATCCAAATTGACCAAATAACATGCAACGTTTATGAGTTGACCCAGAACTCTGATTTCCTTATTCGTTTCGTTATTTTAAAGCAATTTCAAATGATAAAATAAAATAGAGAGCTATGTATGATCGCATAGATTCCAAAACCTGGCTCAAGAACGTTTTGGCAAAATTTCTTATAGAGGATGGACAAAATATTTCTCATAACTCTTCATTTGGCAAAAGAAAAGTTTACAGATAGGTAAAACGTATTTTCAGTTCTGAATGTGTATAAAAACATAAAAATATAGGTGATTCAAGATGTGTGGCCCACGATTCCCCACAAGCTATGGTTTTCAAATTGGTTGCGTTTGTGTGACTTATTGATGTTTCATCAAAAATTCCTTTTCCATGTGAAAGCTCCTGACAAAACTAAGATCAAAAGCGTATGAGCATATTTTTGTTATGCACTTTAGGTTCCCCATCGATGAATTCTTCATTTTCTAATTGGCATTTCAGTCTTAAGGAAGCAAATTACAGAATTTTACAATTTGCCCGACGTTTCGGCCTTTGATCATGGCCTTCTTCAAGGGATAACATCGATGAATTTAGCGGGTGTTTTTTTCAATTATGAAAGTAAATATTTCTAACTTTTTTTAGCTTGATAAATAAAAGAAGCATATGATGCGTATTTCAGTCAACAACATATAGGAATATGTATATGCTCACGCAAAGCGACGACGATGACAGTTGGTTTGAGATTTTTATCTCAACACACATCTGAGATATTAAAAGTGGCCCACGTTTCCCCACGGCCCACGATATCCCACTCTCCCCTACCATTTGCTTGGTCTGTTCTCGAGGTATGCTAACATTTTTCATTGTTTGGGAGACCCCCTTGACCCTTTCTGTTCGTGGGAGGGGTCTCAAACCATAATAGGAACCCCCACCTGCCAAGTGTCACGTAAATCGGTTCAGTAGTTTCCGAGTCTATAGGGAACAATAATTCCAGGCAATATGGTAATCTTACCTTATAGAAGAGTGCCCCAAATGCTCCGACTTTTAAAAAAGTTATACGCTGTAGGCTAAAATAGATCCTTGGCCTAGTACAAAATCGCATGTGGTGGAAAAAGAGGTGATGAGAAAGAAACGTTGCAAAAGTAGAAGTAAAGTTTTTTCCTCGTAAACATAGTTACCATGACAGAAGTGACGTCACTACCGACCATTTTCGCGACGCATTTTGCCAAGGATAAATGAAGCTCCCTGACAACGACGCGTTACGACGCAGGGCTTGTTTAGGTTTTTTTTTTCTTTTTTTCTCTTCGACGAGCAATAGTGTGCGTTTCTTTGCGCCACCTTAGTAAAAGTGTACCTCAATGAGATCGGATCACGGGAAGGGCTCGCTCAACGTGCCTAAAGTTTGTATGGCTTTTTAAGTCATTTTTTTCGGAAGGAACGTGAAAATCCAATTTTTCAACAATAACTTTGGTCTTTTTGGGCCGATTTCTTTTAAATATACTTTTTCTTAATGTCTAAATTATCACAAATATTTCATCCGAAAACTGCATTCCGATTTGAGTTAAGATAAAAGAGTTATTGAGCTTCAAAAAATAGGCTTACTTTTTTAAGAGAGATATTCATGACTATTTATGAGGCACTGCCTCGAACATTTCTGCGCAGCATTAATAGAGATGAATAGCACCCTTAATAAAGTAGGCTCATTATTCAAGCCTTATAAATTTTTTATCTCAACTGTAACCGAAATGCAGTCTTCGGATGAAATATTTGTTCGGTCTGGCCCAAATTTGGCATGTGATCTTGTACTAGGCCTAGAATAAATTTTAGACTGCATCGCATAATATCTCACAAATTTGAAATTTCCCATACAAATTTGAGGCCGTCTCAATAGTCTCTACATGCTCAAAGCATTAAATTTTACGAAAAATATGAAGTTGAATCGTGACAAATTTTTTAGGGACACTTTTTTTTAATATTCAGACTACAAAAGTGTCATTGTGTTTTCAGAACTATAAATTTAAATTTTCTAAATGCCTTGAATCATCTTAGTAGTCTAAAGCTGTCCGCAAAACAAAAGTCCTAGCTCACACTTCCCAACTCCTATTCGATTTCTTCTACTCAAAGCGCTCTAGCTTTGATCCATCCACCTATCAATGCTTTTATTTCTGTTTAACAATTCTACTTTGAATTCAGTAGCTGGCCAAAATGCTAAACATTAAATAAGAATATTTGGTCGGTATTCGACCAGACCGAACTAAACGCCATCATCATTTTTTTTCGAGTAACTTGAGCTTGATGTACGAATATCTACAACCTAAAGAGGATTTTCGAAAAACTTAATGACCAAAATCAATTGTTTATAGTCCAAGGAACACGACCTAGTGAACTTTTTCAGTTTTTTCGGTCTCGCATGAAAATGACATAACTTTCAAAATCTGCAGTTTAAAATTTTTCTCATGGCGTTCAGTTCGGTCTGGTCGAAACCCGGCCATTTATATCTCAGCGGCCCATATAACAAATCAAAATTTTGGAAGGTTGCAATAATAAACTTAAAACTTGCGCTTCATAATATAAATGTGTTTAACTTTCCATTTACTTTTTATATTTATATCTATGAAAAGTACAATTAACGATGCTAAGTAGTAACTATAGAAAGTTTGGTTTTCAATTAAAATTTTTCTAAATTGATGTATTTTGTTCTTTCCATGTTATCAGCCCAATTTGGATTTTTTTCTTTCCAGTTTCTAATTGCCTATTAAATTTTCAATTTTCAAATACATACATTTTCAGTATAGGTTCTCTGTGGTGAATTGAACGAATATGATAAAGGTATTTCAAGTATAAAAATTAATTGTAACAAAATTCTAAAATAAATTGTATCAGCCCTTTATTTTGACAGCTAGAAGAATTCGATTATAATTAAATTATATCAATTCTGATTTCAATCACTCAATACTCTACTATTACTACTTTCGTTTTATTACCAAATCAAATACGTGCTCCATATGTGTTTTTTTTTGTCTTAGGTGCAAATGCAAAAAATGACAGTTCAATTTCCATTCCAGAAGAAAACTATTCTTATTCAGAATGATAAGCTAGGGAATTCTCTTACCGGTCGGTGGTGAAGAAATTATCTCAGCAAATCTGGGTCATTAGATGATTGGATAATCGTGTGGAAAAGTGAAAAAGCCGAATGAAATGCAAAACAACTCCCAGCGCTGTGGATAAGAATTGAAGCAGAGAAAAAAACTCTGGCGTCTTCAAGATTTATTTTTCTTCTTCAGGCAGCATCGCATTACATTGCAACATCTTATCAGCAGCGATGGGGCTCGTTGAATGAAACAACTCACGATAAAACTCTCAGTAGTGGACACACGGGAGATTTGTTCTCCATCCATAGGCACTTGGGGCGGACTCATTCTTCTAGATGTGCTTTTGGTTGACAATACATTAATTACACTGGGCCATTACAAATGATGAGATATTTTAACCCACAAGTTGAAACATTAATTTTCTTTAAAATCATTAACATATCCTGAACAGTAAATCAATTCAAATTTTGTAATCCGTAAAAAAATAAAAAATTTGTTATCCCTTTAATATTTCAAAAAAAAATCAAAACAAGCTTCACACTAGATACTATTCATAAACTTGAATCCCCACTTCACCATTAGATCAGATTGATGAACTCAGTAGAGCTTATTCGAAAATATCTTTCCATCACCCGGAATGGCACCAATAAATGCAAACAAGACGGGGCAGTCATCAAAAACCGAAAGTTCCCAGACCTATATTGAGCGATTCATGTTGAGCTAGGTTGCGGATAGCCTTAGGTTGCCATTTCGGGTTGCCTTCCTTCACTGATTCTGCAGTTTAAAGCGTCCTAGAATAACGCAAATAAAGAAAAAAAAAACAAAAATAATACGAGACAATTGATCGAACACAGCTTTTCCCGGGTATGCAGGAATCTATTGAATTAGCATATTCTAGAGAAATCGAACTCTGCGGTCGCAAAATCGTGTGCCTCGGGAATCCGGTTTCAGTTTTTCGTGGCTACCTGAAACGGCTTAAAGGGGGGCTTGAATGGAAAAACTGCAGAGAGTTCTCGAGTTACCTCATCGAGTTATACCTGTATCTACCTACTTCTACCAGTAATGGCCATTCGAAGCTTCTCGTGAGCCTCTCAGCCTAGCATAGAATGGAATTGTGCACCTCAGGCCATTCAATGAGCAGAGGGCATTGTATCGTTCGTTGCTGGGCCAGATCGCAAAACTCCAAACAGAGAATGTTTTTAGTGACTGGTGCCCAAAAGATTGGCGAAGAAGAATCAGAGGAACGAAGAGCTTTTGTCGGGCGGTCATTGACTTTTGGGTTTGCATTTTGCGGTAGGGTTTGAACGTTGGTAGTAAGAACTGAGTTAAGTTGCTTTTCTAAATTGCTTAAATGTTTTGGAAGTATGTACTTGATTTTATCAAACATTTTCAGGAAATTGTTTTTAATAATGTGAGAAGTTCTCAGAAAATGCAAAGATTAGTTCTATTTAGTTTGATGTCAATACCATAAAAATCTACACTAAAAGTAACAAGTAACAAGTAACAAGTAACAAGTAACAAGTAACATGTTACAATGACAATAAACACAACAATAATGTTAAATTTGAGTGCAAACACATATTTCATAAAAAAAATTTTGAGTTTTGTTTCGTTTAATTATACTCCTCTAAAAAATGCAAGAAGGGTAGTTCAGATCTGTTGTAAAATAATTACAAGGAATTAAATGCAAAACCAAATTAATATTTCGTAGCTTTCATCCATACTTCTATAGTTAATTTCGGTTTTTAAGATTCTGCTAGTGTAGGGTTACCAGATCTCGCAACACCAAAAAGAGTACATTGAAATCATTTACCCAAAACGTCAGGAAAAACGATATAACTTTGGTTTTCTGAACTTAAAGCCATCAAGATCCATTTAATTATCAAGCTTTGCTCCCGGATGCAACACAGTTGGAACAGAATGTAGGTACATATTTGGTATTATCTGAGGAGGCCCCTACTACCTCGAATAAGCGGGGTTCTACTGCTATTGAAAACCGAGATATTTCCATTCAATCAAATTCTGTCATTTTGTTGAGGTTATGTAAAAGTTGGATTATTCGGAAAGAAAGCAGTATATAGATGATATGCTGAAAAACCTCAAAAAACATTTTAAAACAATCCATTCAAAAAAGAGCTTTTTTTTATTGACGCGTATATAACTTTACATTCATTATTTGATATTAGACACGAATGCCATCACGCTGCTAAAGTGTCATAAAAAAATTGAAATTTGTGCGCATTTAAGCATATTACCTAAGTGATAAATGATTTAAGTTAGCTGGGGATTAGTAGGCTGCGGCCGTGGACGACGGGTGTGATTTTTTTTCGCTGTCAATTTTAGCTCCTGAAGAAAAAATCATTTTTGATTATCATTTGTGCTGAAAATTTGTTCAGATGTTGGAGATTCTCAGTGTGTTTTCAAGAACGCCCGGAACGATTAACACGACGTCAACAGCAGCCAGTAGTGTCCTCTGCAACCAATGCAATCAGTATTAGCAATGCTGCGAAAAGTAAAATCAACGCTTTGCTAAGCCTTTGCAACAGGTCAGTTTATTATTAGCTGACCAGGAGGGCCAGCTACAACAACCCTTGAATTCCTATCCAAGTCACGGGGATTTAGGTGAGACTGTGCCTCATGCGGCCGCTTTTGGTTGGCTAGCAGAGCAGATGTTACGAAGAACCTCGGGTTGGCTTTGACGAGGGGTGACACTCGTCAAAAAATCCAAAACAATGTATAGTGTGTACTCGATGAGGAGGCCGGCCAATAGGAACTGCTGCTGCGGGATGTCTTAAGGCTCGAGGAACGCATGTGGTGAACCAGGTGGCAATGGTGGTGCCGAACCTTCAATTTCGGACCTCATGGAATTTTTAAGGGTCCCAAATGTTGCTGAGCGATTGCTGTTGCTCGCAAGGCGGGTGATATTGGTCACTAGCTGTTGTCTCAAACCAGTTCACACTTTGACCAGCCCCCGGTAAGTGCAAGAAGAGCGGTTGTTGGCAACTTACGGATTTGAGTGCAGGATTGTCCATTCTTGCCTTTTAAATATTCCCGAAAAATTTTCTGGTGTAAAGACAAGTATCCTTTTCAAATGAAAAAGAGGTAAGATGTAAAAAGTGTTCCTATTTTTTTCATATGTTCAAAATAGCTTAACTCTATTATGGGGTTTAGCGGGGGGTTGGACAGGACATCAAACGATCGGAAGACTGATATACAATGGATTGTGGGTTCAAGCCAGCCGGAGTATCTCGACAAATTTAGAATCATGAGTAGGTTACTTAGGTACCTTTTCAAGATTCTTTATTTGTTTCGAACAGTTTGAAGGGAGTAAGATGAGTCAAACCTGTCCCAAGCCAGTGGTAACGGACCCCTTGGTTGTGCTGCAATTATTGTTGATGAGTTAAGCATGAACAATATTTGAATATGCGATCGAGACTTCCCGTACCGCCTCGGGTCGAAAGACCTATCAGCCACTGGTGGGTTTTCATACATACATACATTTAAGCATATTACCTAAGTTGCATACTCAAAGGCGCTTATCACGCTGACTTTACTACGACTAGAAATGCATGTTAATGAAAACAACATGTTAAAGTAATATGTTATAAGACGTATTCCTTTCATAGTTTTATCATAAGATGTGAAATAATCTCATAAAATGGAAGAAGTACGTAGGTTTTTCATATGTAATGTCTTTCAACAAAAAAAAGAGTACATTTGGTAAAATTTCACAAAAAGAAGAGTACGCCCATTTCTCGATCGAAAAAGAGTACATGTACTCTTAAAAGAGTACGTATGGTAACCCTATGCTAGTGCGCAATAAACCTCTGTTAGAAATTAGTTTTACGACTAATAATTTCTTTGAAAGCACTTTGGGATTTAACGCCCTACTAAAAATATTTAAAGAGAAATTTATAAACCTTTTATGGAACAAAAATTTGAATAAAAATGTGGGCTTAAAAAAGATAAACTTCTGGATAATAAAACATTGCTAACTATATTTAGTTTCTGTTAAGAGTTGATATTTGGAATTTCGTGAAATTGTTTTCTCTGAGATATCAAAGAAAATGTGTTTTTGTTTAAACTTTTTTGAATTACTTGACAAGGCTGAAAATAAATTTGCTCAGCTTTTGCCCGTTTTTTCAACTTTTCTTTAAAATTAAACTAATTTTTGGAAAATTTGCAATCTTAAACTTCATTTAATATTGGAACAAATTCTTTTGCTCATTGTGGCGCTCCTAGTGGACGGATTTGGAAACTTTTTTCACCCACGTGTCGGGAAATTCATTACCTTTCACCATGTATTTATGTCATAACACCAAACGATAGCATTTTGCAAACAACCGCCATGGAAGCCGAACGGAGAGATCGAATTGTGCACAGTTTTCTTGAAAATCCATTGTTGTCGGCATCGAAGCTAGCTAAACAGCTTAAAATGCCCAGAAATACCGTATGGCGTGTTATCAAGCAGTACAAGGAAACATTGACGACGGCTCGGAAGCCGCATTCGAAGCGTCGGAGTGGAACTGTCGACCGGAAACTGCGTGGGAAAGTCATCAAGGCCGTCAAGAGGAATCCCAATCTTTCAGACCGCGATTTGGTCAATAAGTTCCAGGCCGCTCACAGTACGGTGCGACGAATTCGTCTCCGGGAAGGAATAAGGTCATTCCGAGCCAGCAAACAGCCAAATCGGACGCTGAAGCAGAACAATGTGGCCAGAATCCGTGCTCGAAAGCTGTACGACCAAGTGCTGACCAAGTTCGACGGATGTAAAGTCTGCTTCATTTAATATTGGAACACAAACAATTGCGTGTAGTTCAGTCATTTATTAACGAATTCATAATTTGTTTTTCATACAAATGTAGCATTTTCTTTACTCTTTCATAAAAAAAAAATTAAAAAAATTATTCATTGCTGTTTCGAAGAAATTCTCGTACTCGTACTCGTAAGAAAACTGTGCACAATTTGATCTCTCCGTTCGGCTTCCATGGCGGTTGTTTACAAAATGCTATCGTTTGGTGTTATGACATAAATACATGGTGAAAGGTAATGAATTTCCCGACACGTGTGTGAAAAAAGTTTCCAAATCCGTCCACTAGAAGCGCCACAATGAGCAAAAGAATTTGTTCCAATATTAAATGAAGCAGACTTTATTTTAAAATCTTTCAGATGTTTTAGATACGCCTTGAGGAAGGCCAAGTCCAAATGCCGAAACGTCGGGTAAATTGTTAATTTTTTATTTACTTCTATTTGACTAAAATGCCAATTAAATTCAAAAACTTGAACTTTTTGAATCATGTTTTTTGCGCTTCAATTTGTGAGAATTTTATCGGAATTAAAATGAACCTATTTTTTTGGGAATTTGAATTTTGATTGACTGATGTATTTCAACAAAAAAAAAAACAATATTTCAATTGTTTTTCTTGAAAATTTTAATGGATTATTTTGGATATTGGCGGTTATTCAGCAAAATAGGTCGGACTCGCTCAGATGCTTGCGCGAAAAATCTGTGCATTTCGAACATAAACTTATTGCATATAATTCATATTCGAAACTCTTAATTGTAAACCTCTTTTATATGAATTTTTTTCTTTTAATTCTTACGCAGAATCGGAATTAATACCGAAATAATGAATTCATATTGAAACCAAAATTACTGAATCCAAATAGGATATTTCTGATTGAAGATTCTGATACTAGTTTCGCTTTTTGGCTCATATCAGTAGGAATTCTTATCTAGAACTAAGCATCGAAAATCGTTTTCCAATTTTCAACTCTGGATCAAAAACAGGATCTAAATTAGGAAAAAACATAAACTTAGATTCAGATTCAGCTCAAAGTTAGGTTTCTTAATCATGGTTAAATTACATTATAACATAAAGAATTCATATTGCATACAGATAAGAACTTAATCCGAAAAAAATGCAACACTTTCATTTCTGAATAATTTTAGAGCGGATGGATGAAAATTGATGAAATTTCTAGTATGACTACCTAGTAATGCAATATTCTTATGTGCAAAGTATCAAAAATTACTCGAAAGATAGTCACAAAATTTTGCACACGTTAACAATATATTACTAGATACCAGTGATTGAGTTTTGCTGAGCATGAATTGATCAACCATCTCTCGCTCAACGCTTTACTCGGAAGCAAAGGTTGCTTTGAGGCAGCGAAAACGACAAAACCGATGATGCATACGCTCTCACATGGCCCGCCTTCAAGAAGCAATATACATTCGAGGCAGCGAATCCAAAAAACCAAACGAATGGCTCTCACTCATCTCCTGTTACATTCTTGACGGAACCGAATTCAAAAGGCAGAGCAAACCCGAGTCTCCTCGTTTGTGCCTGGATCGAATACCCGAGGTTTTTCTGCTATTGCTATTATTGCACAGCAACCGCACGCAGGCAGTTAGTTTTTTCGTTTCTTTTCCCACCCTCTCCTTGCTCCATACGTTGCGGGCCTATGCAATGCAATAAGTTCGGTTGTTGTCGTTGTTGCCTCAACCTTTGCGGCGAGGTTGAAGATGTTCTCCTCAACGCAGCTATCGGCTTGAGTCCATCAAATTCAATAACGTAAATGAGTATGTGTGCCTCGTCTATTTCATGCATCAGGTAGCGACCGAACGTTGAGAGAGTTCGTTCTGAGCAGCGAACGGATAGTGTCTCTCGGAGCAGATCCTCCTCATGGGGGGAGGTTTGAATGAATGTATATGTATCGTCTCCTGTATTACTATACGAGGCCTCAAAGTGTGTATTTTGAATGCCTCTGATGAGAAAATGGTTGAGGATTTCAATCACTGCTAGATACTAACACTGAAAATTTCATCCTTTCGCCCCAAAGTTATTCACAAAGAAAGTGTTCTGGCATCCCTGACGATGCGGTACCTGAACAGGACTAACGGCCTCGCCGCGAAACGTCAAAGGAGAATACCGTTAGATCGAACGAAAAATCGACGATTGAAAACACGAGTGACTTGTAAAACCACGCTAAGTTTTGTATTCCAAGTTTTGTATCTTTGTAAGAGTTCTTTATAGTGAAATTGTTAGCTTTATCAACCGTGAGTATAATAATTGTCGAGTTGTCAGCAGTTTTTAAAAATATGTATTTCGTTTAGTGTCCAACTGGAGCATACTCCCGGTGCTAGTCGAATCCGACCGGAAAGAAGTTAGCTGAAATAGGTTAGGTTCACTTTTTTATAAATTGATTCCGTAATGTTAAATGTAACTTTCCCCATAGTTCAGGCACTTCGATTTCGCAATCTGACATCTGAAGTAGAGGAAAACTTCTGAAACGAAAGAGACAAATGTAAGGTTTCAAATTTGTTTACGTAAAAATGTCTCTAATAGAATTATCTGATTTTAGCTTTGAGCTGCGCTATAACGAACGCTGCTGCGAGATTCTCTTATTGAAAACATTCCAACAGAAAGTATTGCATTTCTTTTGAATACATTCTTCAGTAGTTAGGAAATTTTGATCCGGGATTCAAAATTAAAATCAAATATTCAATCAGAATCAGTTTGGAAACACAAACCAGGTTTATTTTAATGACAAAGTTTCTAGAAAAATATAGATTTCAATATAAAAAATTCAAAATTCTAATTATGAATCCAATCATTAGTGTTAAAATTTGTGTTGGTCCAAGAACTTGTAAAAGTACGAAAACAAGTTAAAGAACTTCAAGTGAAAATTCAGCTGGAATTATATTTTACTTATTTGTTGTTTAACATTATTTAAATTGCAAACTCTTCAAATACTAATTTTCAAACTAAAGTCTTCAATTTAAATCGAGTTTACGAGAGTTGAAAATAAATCTGATTTGACCCGCGAAATGTTTTAATTTCAAAGGCAAATATTTGATAAATTTTTAGCAATGCTTAAAATGAAAATGTTTGTGGTTAAAAATTATTCAATAGCTTGTTACTTGTTATTAAGAATGAATACAAAAAAAATTCTTTGAAATGAAACCATCAAGATTCCTCATTATTTTATTCGAAATTTCATATAAAAATTGGCATTAGATTTGTTCTCGATAGTAAGGATTTAAAATAAATACCAATAATTATGTTAAATGACTAAACTCTGCGTAATTATGCAGAACCTGCATATTTTTTTACTATTCGTTACGCATGTTTTAGCAAAAGTATCAAAGGAAAATTTTGTCAGCAAACCACCATACATTAAAAGATTGCATATGTTTATGTTTATGATACACTATATTTCAGATTTATGAAATGCAAAAGTGCAGATCGTGTTTATTTAAACTCAAGAGATCAATCCTGATTCAGTATATATCCTAACAATACAATTTAAGTTGAAAAAGTCGAAGTCAACATTAAATCAAAATTCTTCTATAGAAATATACTTGTGAACCAAAAAAAAACTATTTTCAGTAGAAATGTACCGAATATTCGGTCGGCCGAATATCGCCGAAAAACCGTTAAGCCGAATATTCGGCTCACCGAATAGTTGAGCTAAGTATTCGGCCGAATAGGCCGAATAGGCCGAATAGGCCGAAAATCTACTACAGACTTGTAAATTTTTCAAACAATTTTTAATAATTTATAAAATATCCAAAAGTTTTGTAAAAGCTACACAATCATTAAAAACTTATGGTTTCAGCAAAACATCTAAGGTGTATTCGCGTCTCTTTCACTGTAGATCGTACAGGAGAATGCTTACATGTATCGCTTTATACTTTGATTATAGTTTATTCCAGATTTTCTGGATATATTCAGGCTTGCCCATAAATTCAGTAAAGAATCCAGATAAGTCAAATTTGGACGGGATATCCAGATAAATATTGTTTAATACTTACCGAGGTTTGCTCGGGTTTATTCAGATTGTTTGCTAAATCAAATAACAAATTCAAATTCCTCTTTAAATTTTTTTAGATTTTGTGTTCAATTTTTCAAAAATTTCAAAATTCAAACATTAATTTTATCCATTTCAATATTAATTTTTACAACAATCGTTCTGGTTGCTTGACCGTCTAGATACGTGTAGTTGAAAGTATGGTATGCTTAAGGTTAAAGATTATCTATCTCTTCAGCAACTATTTCAAGATATTTTGCTCAAAATTCGACCTTCATCTAAGTAATTCAATATCAGAGAAGCAATTTCAAATAGTTTGACTCCTGTTTCGACATTTTTTATCCCAGATTTCACAGAATCGCAATCGCTTTGGTGTAAAACGCCCTCAAAGCGACTAGTCATCTGATCAGTTATTGGTGACATTTAAAAATCAGAAAGACCCCTAGTTAAAAAATATCTTGTAATACATCATCCGATAATATCATCTGGTTGAAAATAATCGACTAAAAACATGAGGGGCATCAATATGGAAGAAATAGAAAGAATAGAAATAATCGCTTAAGGTTTTTTCATTGAAAACTCAATAGAATATTCGGCCGAATATTCGTTTGGCCGAATATTCGTTTGGCCGAATAGTTGAAAAGGTCAATATTCGGTATTCGGCCGTTCGCCGAATACCACTATTCGGTACATCTCTAATTTTCAGAGTTAAAGTCTCAAATTATTGTGCAGAATTAGAAATGAAAAAAGCAAGTGGCTTCAGCATTTAGAATTCAAAAATATTAAAAAATCTCAATAAATCTCAATCCGAAAACGAATTTAAATTTTTTTGATAAAGATTCAAAAGCTAAATAATACCATGAATTAATATTAATTTTCTCAAACAAAATTCAGTATTGAAGAGCAGAGTTTCAGTTACGTTCGAAGGAATGATTAAATTTACAAATCTTTCTATAGAATTTGAAAAGTCGACAAAATTAAAAGAGCGATGGAGATTTTTTTTAAAGAATATAAGAACATGATTACAATATTAGATTTCAAATCAAATTTAGTCAAAGAATAAAATAGAAATTGAAAACAAAACAGAACTCAGCAATTAAGAGTTTCAAATAAAAATCCAGTGCCAGGGCTAGGTTTAGTCTCCCTGGTCCAGTTAAAAATTCAAAATCAGTCTATAATTTTAAAAATTTAAATCAACACTCACTTTAGAAAATGAATGGAAAATTTGAATAATGGACTTTTTTTTATTTCTTTATAAGAAACGGCTCAAACTTTTGGAAAAATTATGAGCATTGTTATATTCAATCAAATCAATGATTGCGTCTATGACATGGGTGGCCAATATTTTCAACAGGCGGGCCATATTTTGGAGATGAGATAGGTTGGCGGGCCACACTACATATTTTTCAATATTCAGAGCTAATAAATGAATGACTGATTTTCAATGATAATATAATGAATTAATTTTTGTATTCAATTGTATTCCTTTCAAAATATAAAGGAAGTTGAAAAGACTGATTTATAAAATTCGGTGCAGGTTTCTACCGCTTCTACTTGGATTGATTTAAAACTAATTTGAAAAATTATTGAGATCTCGTTTCTCAGTCCAAATAATTATTTTCACTACTAAATAAGAAACATTTTACGACTAAAATTACATTTATATTTAACCAGACCAAATTGTATAAGAATACACAGCAAAAAATTTCTAAAAGTATACGGAATCTAAAACACGCGTGATCTATTTTTTCTCAAGTATAATCAAAAAAAGATGTAATTTTCCACTCCTTTTGATGTAATTTTAGTCTGTTCTCAAAAAGCGAATAGGAATAAATTGTTTTGCTATAATTTTACACTCCGTGATGTAAAAATAAAGCGACCAATGAAATTTATATCGCAAGCAGTGTAAAATTATATCTGTTGATTTAAAATTGAATGAAATTGTTTGTTTGTTGTTTTTTTGTATACCATTTGCCAGTCGAGTCATTCTTCGGACACCGAACGTCTTCGTTTCAATACGCAGCTTAATCATCTCTATACATAGCTAAAGTGGTAAATTTCTGAAGTAAAATACAAACGAATGATGTTATAAAAATTAATTATTTGTTTCTCGATTACAGCGACGGCAGATGTTGCACTGGCAGGGATCCGGAATATTGCCAGGAGAGGAATTTGCGTGAACAATCCGAGGCATTTGTGAGCAAAAGTCCCTCCTGAACCGGCAGTGACCTGTATTAATGGACCATGACTGTCCGGAACGAAATTTCGTTTGGTTTCCCCAGTGAGCGGTTAAAATATCAGCAGAATATGAATATATTCGTATTCTACCGTGCCCCAGCCTGGCGGTGCTCGTGATGGTGGGTGTTCTTTGGTTTTTCTTTACTATTTAGGTTTTTTTGAATAAATGTTTAATAATAGCAAACTGTATAGTTTTCTTCTCAAGACTCATAATATTTCAATATATCATAACAATTGCAAATATCCCGAGGAATATCTAAAATTTTACATCGCTGTGTATTTTTACACGACAGTAAGCTGTTCTCTTTTCGTGCATCGTTGATGGTCTAAACTTACACGGCTCAATATAATGATGATGTGAATTTAGATTGAAAAGGATGTTCCGTTTTCGTGCATCGTTTTCAATCAAAAATTACACGAATTTTTCTTGCTGTGTAGATATATGTTATATGGAAAAATAGTTTTTTTTTTTCAAATATATTAGTTTCTTATTCAAGGTTCAAACTTCTATTGGGTCAATTTGTTGCAGAAATGTCTAAAAGTGTGGGAATTCCAAAGTTCTTTCCAACTATTCCAACTTTTTTCATGGTCTTACAATTTTGCTAATCATAAGAATTCTGAATTTTGACTGCTGGGGATTTTTTTATTATCTGACGGGTTTGCGCCTGGGGTCTTCAGATTTTCTCCAAAATTTCAAATTTTGTTTTTTTCAGCACCATTAAAAAACATGTATTTTTGCAGATTTCTAAAACTTTTATTTTTCGAGTTAGCGAACGATTAAGTTTTTTTGAAAAAAAATTACCTTCTTTTCAAACGCCCATAACTTTGTCAATTTTCAACGTAGAATATAAAACAGCACATCAAAACGCATTAAAATTTTACCAGCTATTCAAATAAAATAACCAAAACAAATTATATATTAATTTTTGGTATAAAATCGAGTAAACATTTTAAAAATAACGTCAAAAAGTACCGTCTGCACCACCAAAATTTTTGAAATTTATTTCATTTTATAGTCCTATCAATTTCACAACTTTCATCTGAAGACACCAAAGTGAGCCAAAAACTCCTTGAAGAGTTATGAAAGAAACAGTGACAATAAATCTCTTTTTTAACGTCAAAAACTAACAATTTTTCGAACAACTGCACTCACATATAGGGACTTCTTCTCTTATCGTACGCATGTGCACCGGGGGTTAAAAATCTGCAAAAAATACCATTTTATAGTCGATTTAGTTTTACAACTAAATAAATAAATAAACTTTCACCTGAAGACACCAAAATGATCCAATCCCTCCTTCAAGAGTTATGGAAGAAATAAGGACCATAATGTATTCTTGCGCCCGCGTTAGGGCTTAACGATTCTCGCACAGTCACGCGCTTATACGCAGAACACCATTTACACGAACGTTCATTCTTAAGCATACCATAGAAACTATTATATTCATTGATTGTTCTTTGATCTATTTTTTTCAAAATAGAAGATAAATAACTTGTCAATAAAATAATATCTACGTGGTTCGTTTACAACTTCGCTAAAATAGTGTTTAGGTTTTGCCTTATTTTCAAATTTGAACTGCAAATCATGCCGATCAACTGATGTATATGAGTCAGACGAAAAGCTTCTGAAGAGATACTACATACCAAGACACAGCATCGTGCGCGAAGATGAGCAACTTATGTAATCGATAAATATTCCATAAATCAATGAGTTAACTCTTTTTTTTTTTTCAGAAACTCTTCCAATCCGCGTCTGTTTACAGAAGTACTTAGCAAGAGGGGTTTACTTTGAAAGACGCTGACTGAAGCACAGTTTGTCGAACCACTTTGGATTGAATTAACTTAATCGAAAATAGTTTTTTATCTAGGGATTTGAACGGATTCATTTTTCGCTAACCCAGGCTGTTCTTCTGATACCTTTTTTCAGACGTTCAACTTATTTAGAAAATAATTTCAAAATATCAACTTTTTTGTCAGTGATAACAAAGCTAAACAACATTACAAATTTGGCTAGACATTATTTTGACAATAGCGAGCCGATTTCCGGGTGTTCCCGAATTGACAGACTCATAACGACCCAGCGCTTTTTGACAGACAGTCCAAAAATGTACGTGAATCACGCTGGTAGAAATCGAAAGTTTTCGTCGTTCATTCATACGGTGTAGTGTAGTATCCAGCTCTATGTAGTGTATTAAAAGCTGTGTCGTATCGTCTTCGTGGTTGGCCCCAACGCATTTTGTGTCGCGTACGCATCACTTCAGTCAGCCCACATGCTCCACACGTAGTCATTTATGCGCCTACTTTGGGAAGCTTGAGCTGCGTTAATGAAAAGTTTATCATTGTGTGACGTAGAAAAGAGTTGTAACCTTTTTAATTTGGTTTATTTGGAATTCATATTACTCTGGTACACTCTTCGTACACTCGGAGTATTCGCAAGATTTTTTTTTGCATGACTAAATAAGTTTAAAACTTTGGTGTAAAACAAAAAAATAATCCATCGAGGCCCAGAAGATAAAATAAAATACATATTAGTTAAAGATAAAATTCCCTTTTCTATAAGTACTATCCATACTTTTGAACCAAATGAGAGATACATATCTGGTGTGATAGTTTCCAAGGAATCGAAGTCGAACATGCATTTTTCTGAAAAATTTGAAAACTGGAGGGAAAAGCTTGTTCGGATTGAAAAATTTTGAGCCAAATGAGACCTATCTAGTGTGTTTTTTTTTCTTCGAGGAAACGAATGAAAGCTTTTTGAGCCGCCGCACGCATCGAAAATTGGAGTTATTTCCCCATATTTTTCAAACATTTTGGAAAAACCATGATTGAACTTAAAGATTTTAAACTAGGGTGGTCTAACCGTTAATTTTACAATACTGGAAATACCGGCTTTTGGGACGGTAAAAAACTGATATTTCCGGTATTTTTTTTCTAAATTCTTTGGGACTGTAATAAAATTAACACAGCTAAATGTTTTTCTTACTAAATATGTGTGAGTACAAATATTAATATTTTGTTCTATCAGTTTCAAAATCTATGCTCAATTAACCTTACTGCATTTTTATGTAAGATTTGATTATTGCTAAAACTTGTCGATGTAATTTCTTAAATTAAATCTAGAGTGGCATTCAAAAGAGCATTGATAAGCTGTCATATCTCTATCAGATGATATTTTTTCAAGGAAACTTTACACATTTCAGTTCAGCTATCGAACTAACGCTCCACAACATTTAAAGTCTGTACAAGTGTACATAATGACTCAAAAAAGATATAGCTACAAGAAATTTTAAATGGCATCACAGTTGTACATGGAAATTGAATTAAAAACTGGAATTGGTGTAAAAAATACAAAAATGTTTTATCTATAAACAGGCCAAGTTTATCAAAATCGTTTAGAGCGATGCCGGGCTTTCAGAAATTTGAAGTTCCAAACCAAAAATATTTAAACTGATAAGCAACTTCCTACTTTGTTTTAAAACATAAAATGTTTCAACTGAGTCTGCATTTAAACACATGTTAGAATGCTTTCATGAAATCTCTCTATCAATTTTTTCAAGGTAATTGCTGGAACTCTGCTGTTTTTATTTTAAACGCTGTTGAAGCATTTCCTCTTTTCCAGACAAATCAGTAACAAAGTTTCTATAAATTTGCAACAGTATTATAGCAACAAAGAGCGTATGGATCAGATCCAAACAGCTACATTTATTGCTGAATTTTGACTGGTTTTTTATAGTTTTTTCCTATTTGTTCGTTGAAAAGGCAAACTTAATGCTATCACGACCTAGGTTGTGGGGAAAATATCCGTATTTTAGACAACAATAATTAAAAGGCACAATACCATATTTTTGAAAATTGTTGCAAAATCTATCGCGTTATAAATTTTGAGCATTCTATGCCATAACTACTGCAATTAGATAACACCTTTCCATGAATTCGATATACTTTGAAAAATACCGGTTTACCGTATTTATCGGTTTTTTAAATTACAAATACCGAAATACCTGCTTATCATTGCTTATCATCAAAGATCAAAATGGCGACCAGTTGGTGTTTACATTTATCAAAACAAAAACAAAAAGTTACCCTTTCACAATCTGTCTCATGAAATACTCTATTGGAAATGTAGGGGAATTGAGGGTAAATTACTCCATTTTCCGAAGCGTATAGTAGGTCAAACAACCTTCATTTGATTCCTCTGAAGAAATTACCCAAGGTAGGTGTATTGTTGTTCAAAAATTTTTAGTCAAAATCAGTGAAAACACTGATTGTTTACAAAATATTTAGGAATTAGGGTTTAAAAAGACACTATATCTCCGTTCGTTAAGCTCGTGCGGCATCTGAAACTTTGTTCAATCGATTTTCCGGACATTTTTTCACTAGAAAAGAGTTAATTTTAAAAGATTTAGTTCGTGTAGGAGGGAAGATACTGATTTTTTTCGTAGTTCATACACTTTTTTTCCAAATTTTGCAATGATTGTGGAATTTTTGTTTGTTTCGATTATAGTCGTTTTACCATCCTTATGGCATTCGCAACTTTATTTCAACATTACATTTATTGAAAAACTTATTCAGTGCAATTTTGTTCGATGTTTACTCTGGGGCTCGAACTCGCGGACATCGGCACAGGAGATAACTGACTTGTCAACTGAGCTATATCACAAGCCCTAAATTGTAGAATAAATAATAGAATAGAAGCTATATTTACTAGAGTATCCATTTCCCGACCGTTTTTACATTCCCGGGAATCGGAAAATCTTGTGGCCTGTTTCCCGGGTTTTCCCAGGATCCCGGGAAATATTCAAAAACATGTAAAATATATGCTATTTGATTCAAACCTGTGATGCATACAAGCCCATAATTTGTTCAAAATGTACTCTTCATAACGTTTTTCAACTTATTTTTAATCAAATAACTCAAACTGTTTTCAACAATGATAGATTGAAAACAGTCAAACGAACTATAAAAAAGCCTGAATAAGCCAAATGAAGAATTCATTCATGCAATTAGGGGTTAATAAAAAAATTCTTTTTATTTGTGTGATTTTTCCAACTTTTTTCGTTTTTCTGAACACTTTACAAATTTGCTTCTCACATAAAGAAAGCGATGTCTTCTTCATTTTTAAGTTTTGAAATTCATCTGGCTTTCAAAACCAGAGGGAAACAAGTGCATAAATGTTACTTTCGAGAAAATGCAATCTGCCTACTTGCTGCGCGATTTTTCATATATTTTTCGAATGGCGTGGGTTTTTGTTCAATGAAAACGGTGTGGAAATTCATGTTATCCTTTTAAACTTATCTACATATTTGAGAAAAAATGCACCACATGACTCCAAAATGGTTACTGCTACAGGAATCGGCATATTCTCAATGAGTTTTGTATGACTACGTTTTCTAAAAAATCAATAAGAATAGTTCCGGAGGCTATCAGGCTTTTCCAGAGAAATAATTTCATACATGTCGGGAATTCCCGGGAATGAAACTATGATTCCCGGGAATCGGGAATTCCCGAATTTTTCAAATTCCCGACCGGGAAATCCCGGGACGGACACTCTAATATTTACCATTATATTTCAATTATTGCATATTGCCCACCACCATTTCAAACTGGTTTCTGGATCAAAAATAAAGAATGGGGGTAGGCTGAATTACAGCACGTTATCCAAACATGCGGAAAATTGTGCCTTGTTTCTGGATGAAAAATAAAACTGCTTAGCTGTCATAAACGGCTCCGGCAAACCGATAGCAGATTTTTGTTTTTATTTCTCTCTAGGTTTTTTTTTTTTTTTTTTTTTAGTTGGTAACCACAGGTGGTAAATCCCGGTTTACGGATTGTATTCCAAGGCACGGCGAGCCACCGCGTCCCCCCAGTTTGCTACTCTGGGTCCATGGGTACAATGGGCAGACTCATGATATACTCCGTGTATACCCCCTACTCCCTAAACTCCACCTGGGGCCGCAGACCTGGTTCCCACCTCGAACTGTTTAGTACACTATGCTTCAATAGTGGGAGGTCTATTCGCGCTAATGCGCTCAAAGGCAATACTCATTAACGAGACCACTTTCAGCAAAACCTCTCATCCTTACGACTCGACGCCTGAACTCTCCTCTAACGACTTGAGAACCGACATCTCCTCGCAATGACTCGAGATTCCCACACAAACCTCTCCTCTTCGCGACTTGAGGCCTGATCTCTCCTCTAACGACTTGAGATCCGACCCCTCCTCGCATCGACTCGAGGTTTACCTCTCCTCTGCACGATTCAAGGCCCGATCTCTCCTCTAACGACTTGAAATCTGACCTCTCCTCGTAATGACTCGAGGTGACCACTTGTACCCCTCCTCTTGTTGGTAAGGGGCCTGATCCCTCCTCTTACGACTCGGGACCCGACCTCCTATCATAAAGACTCGGGGTTGACCACACAAACCTCTCCGCCTGAAGGTTTGAGGCCTGACCTCTCCTCTAACGACTCGAAGCCCGACCTCTTATCTTCAGGGTTCGAAGTTTGCCACCTTGCCCGTCGTGTGCCAGATCGAGAGCAGCTTATCCTGGACTCGCGCCTGTCACGGCACACGCGCGGGACTTAACGCAACGACTCGGATGATTCCCGACGAAGACGTCATCCTACACCGACTCGAATGGCTCGCCCGGCGTCGAGAGCCACTCTACCCGTGGGTATTCCCCGAACGTGGAATAACCCTTTCCCAACGATTTCCACTGCGAAGAAGGTCAAGTCTTATCCCCGCAGCTTCTGTCGTTGAGAACCGCTCTACTCGGATACTCCCCGAAGGTGGAGCATCCTACGTACGAACGCGGCGCACCCACGGCATCCGCTACGCAGAAGGTATTGTCTTATCTTTGTAACTTCAAACCGTGGGGTCGGACGCACTCTACTCGACAGCCCCCCGTCGATGGGGTCAGTCTACTCCGACCGTTGTCCGGTCTTCTTTATCCCCCTTGGTTGGCAACCCTAGGATTTTTGGCCCGCGGATTTTCCTGCCCGTTGTGTGCCAAATCGAGAGCAGCTTATCCTAGACTCGCGCCTGTCACGGCACACATTCGGGACTTGGAACGCTACGACTCGGATGTTTCCCGACGGTGACGACATCCTACACCGACTCGAGAGGCTCGCCCGGCGTCGAGAGCCTCTCTACCCGTGGGTATCCCCCGACAGTGGTTAACCCTCTTCCCTCGAGATCCGCTACGAGGAAGGTAAAGTCTTATCCCCGCAGTTTCCCTCTTAGGAAGCGGAACTACTCGGATACCCCCCGACATTGGGGTATCCTTCACACGTTCGCGGCGCACCCCTGACCTCCGCTACGCAGAAGATGTTGCCTTATCTTTGTAGCTTCGATCAAGGGATCGGACGCACACTACTCAGATGCTCCCCGCCGATGGAGTCATCCTACACCGTTCGCGGACTGCCGTTGGTTCCAGCTCCTCTGCAGGGCAGTCATGATCCGGGTGAACCCATCGCTGACCGCGTGCCAAGTGTTGGAATCCGCCCACATCCTCTGTACAACGTTATCTGCTGTCGTGTCAGGGCCACAGGCGGCAAATATGGAAGTACGTACCGCCGCAAACCTCGGACAGACAAACACCACATGTTCGGGTGTTTCCTCTACGTCACCACAATCTGGGCAATATGGCGAAGCCACATGTCCAAACCGGTAGTGGTACTTCATGAAGCATCCATGACCAGTCAGGAATTGCGTCATATAGAAGTCCACTTCACCGTGCCTTCTTCCGATCCAGCTCCCGATGTGCGGGATCAGACGATGGGTCCACCTTCCTCTCGTTGAGCTGTCCCACAGCTGCTGCCAGTTGGACATCGAGTCCTCATTGGCGAGATCTCGAACGTTGGGCGTGTCTCTGTTGTCGTAGCAATAGACATCCTCCTCTAGCAAAACCGAGATGGGCATAACACCCGCTACTACACAGGCGGCTTCGGACGACATGGTCCGGTATCCGCTGATAACCCGCAGGTTCATCAGCCGCTGAACGCTGCTAAGTCGCTGCAGGTTACAGCTTCCTCCCAGGGCCTGCCTCCAGGCCGCTGCTCCGTACCGCAAGATCGAAGTGGTCACACTTGCAATGATCCGCCTTTTGCTGCTTTGGATAGCCGAGGAGTTCGGCATCATTCGTGTGAGTGCGGCCGTGGCCATTGCCGCTCTCTTGCACACGTGTTCAACATGGCTCGTGAAGCTGAGCCTGTCGTCAATCATCACCCCTAGGTACTTAATTGCGCGTTTAGACACGATGTTGCACGGTCCAACGGCAATGGTACCTGTTTGGGGTGATTTCAGGTTGGTGATAAGCACCATCTCGGTTTTGTGGTGGGCTAGACGCAGGCACTTGGAGTGCATCCAGCGTTCCACTTCCTGGATAGCTACCGTGGCCAGTAGCTCAACCTCCGCTGTTGAGGAGCCCCTCGCCAAGAGGACTACATCATCTGCAAATCCTACGAGTTCGGCTCCCGATGGGAGGCTCGTTCGTAGGAGTTCGTCGTAAGTGATGTTCCACAGAACCGGGCCGAGAATTGATCCCTGTGGAACACCCGCCGAAACCTCTTGTGTTCGCAAACCCTCGCCGGTCATATACTGCAGTTGGCGATTGTGGAAGTAACTTTCCACAAGCCTATACAGATATGCCGGGATCCTCATTTGGATGAGCGACGACGCAATCGCTGTCCAACTGACACTGTTGAAGGCGTTCTTCACATCCAGAGTGACAACCGCGCAAAAGCGGAGCCCTCTCCTCTTGGTCAGCCTGGCTCTGTCCGCTACCTCGATGACCGAGCGGATGGCATCTACGGTGCTGCGACCTCGACGGAAACCAAACTGTTTCCCCGAGAGTCCGCCCACACTTTCCGTGTATCTCTGAAGTCGGTTCTGAATCACCTTCTCCAGGACCTTACCCGCTGTATCCAGTAGACAGATCGAAACAGATCTCTCTAGGTTGAAATAGGTTATAGGGTAAGTGCTCCTTATTTGGATCTAGAGCTTACTTTGTCCTTAAATTCCTAAAATTGGAAATAACTCATAACGTTTGCGTAGATTTAAGACAGTCATGTGCAATTAATCAACTATTATTCTTCCTGTAACAGGCAGCTCAATTTAACAGGCCAAGCCCAAGTTTGAAAATAAACTACCATTGCTGCGATGAATATGAATAATACTTAATTAAGGTTGCCAGATTGCCCGGTTTTATTCGGGTTTGCCCGGATAATTAATGCAAAATTTGGGAAAAGTCCGGCCCAATCCGATTGCCCGGATTTAATTGAAAAATGCCCAGATTTTGCCCAGATTTATTCACTTTATTTGAAAAATTAAACAAAAAAACAACGAACGCGTCAAAAACCAAATTTATTGAACAAGTTTTATGAAAATAATTATGAAAGGATTTTTACCTTACCTTAATGATCCCGCGCCGATCCTCCGGTGCATAGGGCCGTGGTAAAAGACCTCCACTGTTGACGATCGACGCCAGCGTCTTCATCTGGTCCAAGATTCAGATTCTCGTCGACAGTTCTGGGCCTGCCTCTTCTTCGATGACCTTCTGGATTCCAATCTAGCGCCTCTCTGCAAATCTCGTTTTCATCTTTTCGGAGCGTGTGCCCAATCCATCTCCACTTACGTTCCCGAATCTCGATTTCTAGCGCCCTTTGATGACACCGGCGATGTAGTTCCTCATTCGAGATCCAGTTGCCAGGCCACCAAGCGCGGATGATATTCCGCAGGCAGCGGTTTACAAATACTTGCAGTTTTCGCGTCGTTACCGCATATGTGCACCAAGTTTCGCACCCGTACACCAATATGGATTTGACGTTTGAGTTGAAGATTCGGTCTTTTGTTCGTAGAGAGATCTGGCGTGACCGCCAGATGTTTCGGATACTCGCAAACGCAAATCGGGCCTTTCTGATCCGGGTTTCGATGTCATTCTTGGTACCACCATCAGGCGTTATCTGGCTACCAAGATACTGGAAGCACTCCACTTTCTCAACTTGTTGCCCAGCTACCATGAAACTGGAGGGATTTGCTGTGTTTATCTGGATTTTGGAAGCCTAAAATACGAATTGAAAATCTTTCGATGAATTTTAATAAAAAAAATCAATTTTTTTTCTTGTTCTTTTATTAAGTTATTTCTGGGGTTTGAGAAAATTTGCCCGGATTTATGGTCGTCACTTTTGAAATCAAATGCCCGGATTTTGCTAGGTTTTTTAAAAATTGACCAGTTTTTCCGGCCCGGATACATCCTGAAAAAAAAACTGGAAACCTTAATTATACTACCTATATTTTCAAAAATAAAAAATAACACTGAAAAAAAGGATCACTTTCGATCATGATCATGATCAGGACACTTTCATAAAGAACTATATTGAGCCTACCAATATTTTTTGTCAAGCTACAAATAAACACAAAAAACCTATAATGCTATAATGCTGCTAATGGGAAAAAGTTTGAGATATTCATAACAAAATGTAAGGAGTTCATTTGAAACATTAAATTTCCGTTTTATTGATTCTAATATTTTTTATTTGAAATAAAATATTCATTTAGATTTTTTATGTGTATTTTTTTGAGAAAGCTAACTATTTACTAGCATTTTAGGTTAAGGGTACTACTCCAGTACGAAAACAGGAACAGTAGGTTTAAAGGAAAAAAATCAATGCATATCTTGGTAAATCTATCAAAAAACGGCAAAATCAAGGCACAAATTTTCTTTGAAACTTGCATATAAGACCGTGAACTCTAAAAACCACAAAACACTCGTCCATGCATTAGAAAAACATCGGGTTATATAAACCACCGCTTAGAGGGTCCAAAATATTTAAAGACGCGGACTCAAAGTCGTGTGATTAAACATGGTACGATATTTATAAAAAAATGCTACATTTAATGTGAGAAAACCAGAAATTTCGTGAGGACTATAGCATTGATCTCCATAAAAAGATAAAGCGCATTCTATAACATCACCAGAACTCTAATAAAGCCAAAAACTGGCTATTTGGCCCTATTCTAGAAATGTTTTCATGACCTATCATTATGCTTTAAAATTTTGATCACCAAAGCTTTTAAAAAGCTATTATTTAACATGTTAGCAATTTTTGTTTTTTCAATTCTGTAAGTTCTCGGAGTTTTATTTTTATTTTTTCCTGTAAATGAAGACAGACTTTTTTAATTAAAAGGGATTGTTTGTGAATGACCCGTAGAGTAAACTATGAGTTGAAGTCAAATTTTGTTGTCTGACGCCATCTCGAAATCCGGCGGCTTCTGCTGAACTTTAAAATGTTGTAAATGACATAAAATCGGATGGAACCCCAACAATAATGGTATTGGTTGAAAGGGCTAGAGGAGTAGAAATCGAGTTTCACTATCGGACGCCATCTTGAAATCCAAGATGCCGGCTTCCACTGAACTTTAAAATTATTTTAATCACTGAGAACCGCATGAAACTCCCACCTTATGGGTATAAGTTGAAAAGGATCAACCAGTCGTAACAAATTTTACTATCAGGCGTCATCTTGAAATCCAAGATGGCAATCTTGGATTTCAAGATGGCGTCAGATAACGAAATTCGTCTTCTACTGGTTGATCTCTTTCAACTAATACCCCTATTGTAAGCGTTTTATGTGATTTTCAGGCATCTGCAGTATTTTCAAGTTGAGTGGTAGCCGCCATATTGGAATTAAAGATGGCGACTGACAGCAAAACTCGACTTCTACTAGTGTTTCACTTTCACCTTTTAACCATATTGTAAAGGTTTCATGATATTTTCAGGTATTTACAGCTTTGATAATAAAAGCGGAAGCCGCCATCTTGAATTAATGATGGCATCAAGCAACAACTCTCCTACTATTTGAGCCCTTTAATTCAATACTCTTATTATAGAGATATTCATTCCACATCCGGTAATTTGAAGTTTTCAAAGATTTTTATATAATTTTATTTTATCCTAAAACCGACACACATAACTTATCAAAAATGTGTAAAAATGGGAATTCACATTCAAATATGTGCTATCTAATCTGAGGGAAATCTGTTTTGACATCTTGATCGGGAACTGTCACTAAGTTTAATGGCGGCCTCATAATCAGGCACTGAGTGCTATTATAAAACATGCAAAAGAAATCTTGGAGCATACTTCAAAGTTTGTGTTTTATTACAGTTTAAGCAGAGCATTCATAACTCTTGCAAAACACCTAAAACAGTCTGTTTAATAAAAGCGTTTTCAAAACTATCTAAATTGATTCAAGAATATAAGCATTTTGCATGACCATAATTAAACCGTCATAAAACTGCAGCTGCACAAGAAAATGCCATGATAAAACCATAATAGAACATCTAAATGCTAGTTAGCTTAATCTGTGTTACTTGGGAACTTCTGTCACTAGGTGGATACATTTATTTAAAATTCTTCATTCGCTCAATTCGATAGCAGCTTTAAGCGTCACCGTTTTGTCTATCCTCCACCACAATCTATGCTCAGGCAGGACAGAAGAGACGCTTCTTCAGAGAACAAAGTGCAGGAATGCGCCGCGCGCGAAGACTTTGCGCGATAGTGTGCTTGTTGTTTTTGATGTTGGTCTTAAAAAATCAAACTATTCACCAACGACGACGACGGCGATTCGACCACGTGTGGGGATCGCCATGCTTTGTATGCTGCTGCTGCTGATGTTGTTGCTGTATTTGGTGCTAGTTTTGTTTTCTTTGGCCGCTTGTCTGACTGACTTAACTGGTTGTCGAGTGATTTGCGGCTGTTTTCTAGAGGGTGGTCGCCGCAAATGGCGTCGAGGAGCCCTTCTCTAGTTCCCTCCCTAATGGTAGTTCGAATGGACCGGCTCAACGAAAGTGAGAGTGAGACAAAAGTCAGTCAGTGGAAACTAGGTCAAACTTTTTTTCAGCTCTGTTTTTGTTTGATTTTCTTATGTACGGGTTTCCTTCTCCTCTGCCCGGAGTTGCTTTTTTTCTCCTCTCGTACGACTTATTGCTTCTATCAATCTATTTAGTGTCTAGGCTAGGTTGCTTTCTGGGGTTAGATTTGAATGACGGGAATCTAGGTCTGATCTGGGAATTCTGAAAGAAAAATAGTACAATCATCGGGATCTAGAATAAAGATTAAAAGAAAACCATATTACGTAGGTCGTTGACAAACTGTCTTTTGATAAAAAAAAAATCATAGAAATAATGTTTTCTTCATTCACCATTGAAAACATAAAATTTATGTTCATGTATTTTTTATTCGTGCATGTGACTCCAAATCAATTTTCTCATGACAAATCTCAATTGAATATCCATTGATCAGCAAAACAAGACACTGCCAATTGACGTTTCATACTACAGTGAGGTGAGATGCACTTCAAGAAAGTAGCACTGATTGTTTTCTTAATTCTTTATTTCACAAACTAGGCATCATCCATTGGTAACAAATTAATGATGGCTCAGCCTTACATATTCCAAGCCCATTTTTAAGATTATGATCTTTATTAAAAATGTAAAATATAATTTTCATACTTCATTATGGACAAATAATATTTAATAGGATTGAAGATATAAACTTTAAAATTGATTTTAAATGTGACTTGACATTTTTTTTATTTGTTATTAAAAATCAGTTACCCATCCAGAGTAAGTACAACTTTTTTTTATCTTAATTATAGAGATTTTCAATTTTAGTTGGATCGCCTTTTAAAGATGCAGCATGATTGATTCTGATAGATGATGTCTGGAAATTCATTACTCAAAACAAAAACTCAAAGTTAGACTTGACTCAACAGAAAAACAATGAAGAAGTTATGTAGACCTTTATGTAAAGTTTAAATTTTTATCACATTTTTGGATTGTTGTGACTAATAATTAAAAAAATAATGATAATTATATATAATAAATGTAAAGGATGATATTTAACCATAATTCGCGCTCGAGTATCAATTCGAGTATTGAAATCTTTGTATCATTGCTTTTTTACGGACGCATCCCGAAAGCCCAGGAAAAAAACTCCCTAATCAGACGTTGAGTGTCACTTTTAAACTTCTCGCTTACAACCGCTTGTTTCCCAACGATTTTTACAAAATTCATAGTGCACCTTGTGATGTACCGCAAATGCATTTCTCAGACATTATTCACCTCCAACACTTCAGTTTTCCTCTATTCAAAGTCTTAGAAAAAACCCGTAAAAACATGTTTCGGGAAAAAAAAGGTTGAAGATAACCGATCAGAAGAGCATAACAAAATTCTACTTCAAAAGTAGCTCGATGAAATATTTATACTTTATCCTGTAATAGTGTTGAACCCAACGTTTTCGATTTCAAATTTCTTCAATTTGGGATTATATTTATCTTATTGGGAAAAAAAGTTTTCAACGATAAATATTTTGCATCAAAATTTCATAATTATATCATGTATGCATACAACTTTTTTATGAAACACAGACGTCGGAGTCAACGGTCCAAAGCGATCCACAACCAGTTTAACACAACAGATTCAGAAAAATAAATCTAGAGTTGGGTTATCAAAAGAAGAGCGACATCTAGATGTGAGCGAATTAGAGGTTTTATGAACATTCCTTCTGGAACTTATGCTCGATGCAATCATATCGTGATGATTTATATTTATGTAATATTTCATAATGCTCAATATCAAAATTCTCTTTCTAAATGAGATATAATCTTGATAAAATGATATTATAGATTGATATAATTTGGTTATGAATGTATGGATTTTTAAATAATTTGAGATCTTTTAACATCCTACGAGTATTTGATTATAACTCATTTTGATTAAAAAAAAAATTAATATGAATATATATCATCTTGATATAATTTTGTTTTTCTCTCTTGATCGGGTTACCCATATCAAAATTATTACACAAACCCATCTCAACGAGTTATCATTAACTTATTCAGATATATGTAGCTTTGGTCGTTTCGAAAAAAAAATGATTTTATCTCTGTTGATCAAGGAATAAAAAATCGTTATCCTTCGATAGAATTTGCCGATCAAAACCTCCGTGAGAGAGATTTTCATCCGCAAGAACACTATAGGGTAACGGACCTATTTTGGACCGCTTTGGGAAGTAGCTATGCTATTTTCTGAAATAAAAAAGTACGTGTTACAATTTTTGACTGCTTTATCCGTTCATTACGAAGATCAAGACTTTTTCTATCGAAACATATCGTCGTTTGTTGCAATGTAACAAGATTTAGGCCTAAAAACTCGTTTCTTCGATCATCTGGTCTGGTCGGTATTTTGGACCACCAGGTTTCAATTTTGGACCACCCTCTGGACCTATTTTGGACCACCCTGAAACTAAATAAGTTAATTTTCCAAATTTTGACAGCGATTGATTCGCAATTATGGGAATGATTCATTTAATCTTTTCCTTTCTTATCATTGTAGTCAAGTTTTGTTTGTTCACGTTAATTTATTCCTGAACTAACTTTCTTCAATTTTTTACCACCCTCTGGTTTAATACACATGTTTGTTGAATATTTGCTACTACAACTAGGTATCTGTATTTTCTACAACTATGTTTATGCTTCTTATGCTTTAAAACAGTAATTTTAGATAAGAATAGAGTAAAAACAGAAAAACTCTCCGTTATGTAGGGTGTTTCAAATGTTTCGAAATTTCCAACAGCACACTGCAATCTGCGACGAAATTTGTTCTGCAGTGTTGAATACTGCATGGCCAGTTTGCTTATCTTTAGGATCAATTTTTAGAACGCAAATCTCCTTCAAGCGACCCAATGATATAATCTGTGCTACTTGGGAAGTTAAGACATCATCAACTCCGCGACATCGATTGATGCATTTTGACTTGAAAAACCTTAGTGGATTTGGTTTGGCTTCAGTTCTGTAGAATAAATAGATTCAAAAAAAGATAAATATGTGGGAGAATTATGCGATCTTTTTAACCATCCTAAAGCCAGATTTTTTTTTCGCTAAAAAATTTACAAAGTTCATTTTTATCTTTGAAATAAATTTTTTCTTCGAAATTTTTAGGCAAAAATATCTTAAACAAATGCAGGTTTCAACAAATAGGTAAAATAAAATAAAATATCTTTCTATTTTAAATTTCATTACTAGTGTCGGATATGCTTGTAATGATATATTCCAAGTTCATAAAAACTGTAGAATTTAACTTTTTTAGATCATGCATCAGCCTCATCATCATCATCATCATCATCATCATTTTGATTCGTACATAAATTAAAGTATAATAAACAAATAAGTAATCAGTCTTTTTCAATTTCAAGAAGATTTGTTAGTGCATCGGTTATCAATGATTGATTTCACTTAAAACTGATAAATTTTTTTTCTTTATTTTAAGAGACTAATTCATTTTTTAACTTATAAACTCCTTATCATCAAAACTTGAAACGTATCTTCTTAAACGTCTTATTTTGTTTAAATATTCAAATAAAGTTACCGAATTTCAATTTTTTTTTTTATTTTAGATTATTACAAGAATTTACCTATTTTTATAGTCAAACATTTTTAATTTCTTTTTGAATAATTTTAATACGTTTCTCATTGTTTTTCAATTTTGAATTTTTGATTTCTGAAAACATAATCAGCCTAATCATTTAAATTTAAAAAAAAAAATAGTTTCTACCTTTTGTTCTTTCTAGAATCCAGTATTTCAATTCTGGGCTGGCAACAAAATATTCAGAACATAAAATTTTAAACTATAAAACTTGAAAAAAATTATAAAGGTTTTATTTATTTTTATTACTTTGAATTTTTTTTTTAATAGTCTATAATTTTAATTTATGAGAAGAAATTATTCGAAAAAGCAACTTTTAAAACTATTTCAATAAGCAACATTAATTAAATAAGTATTTGCATAGTGATTTCAATATTAACTACAAAACAAATATATTATTTTATTTTTATAAGTTTCTTATTGATATTTCAAAAAATCACCCATTTCCCAATCTGTACTTTGTCAAAAGAAGCTTTCAATGTTGAACTGAACATGTTGTTTTATAAATATATGAAGTAATTACTGTAAACTTCAGAAATGTATTATTTCAGTATTTAAGGTTGATAACTGCACAAATAAAAAATGTTATCTATGATTTTGATCACTGGTACTCTTGAAATAAATCAATATACTTCTTTTTATCAAATTTAAGGAGGTATGTGTTTCGAATATATTCTCTTTAGTTCTAAATGGATTTTTTTCCTAATCAAGATTTCACAATTCAAATGGTGGTTAAATATTTCTTCAAATTTAAAATATTACAGCGGAATTTGTCAATCAAGCCTTCAACTGGAAATTAAGAAAAGGAATGATAAATAGGACGATTAATAATCAATAATTATTATAGTTTTGCTGAACAATTTTTAATCATGATTAAATTCTCATCTGGTCTGAAATTTATGTTAGAATTGGATTCAGTTTCTTGTAAAATCTGGGTTAAAATTGATGAATTTCATTTCTAAATATTATTCTTATGCCCGAAGCTGAAAACTCTGGTTTTATTCAAAATATTAAATCGCATTCGTTTTCTGTGTATTTTGAAATATTGAAAATTGATTGTTTAATATTTATTTTTAAGCAATTGTCTATTTCAGAATTAGGAACATCATTTCAAATAATTTATTGCTGACTTGCAGTAATGGCAATTAAACGAAACATTGAAAATCTTGATTTTTTAATTTGGAACCCCTCCCTATGAGCGGGTCCTTCGCACGGGCCAGATAGAGATGAATAGTTTGAAGTGAAATCGATCCTTTGCGTTTAGTAAACTTTGATAAATTCATCTAATGATCAAAATTGATTGATACAAAACGTATCCAATACTACAAAAAAATAAAACTCATCATCTAAGACGGTAATAAAACATTTTTCCACATTTATTTTCAGTTCCGCCATTATCACGGTGAAATTTTTTTTTGAGAGTGATAAAATCGAAAAACTACTGTATTACTGGTTAAGGACAGTCCCTTTTTCAAAAAAAGGGCTAAGGGCTTATCGTGAGTGTATTAGGGCTAAGTGTTGTAATTATGAACAAGGGGTAATTTCGAACAAACGCCATAAGCGCCGTTAGGGTCATAGTAGGGTCTTCAAACTGATCAAATGTGATAGTCTGTCATTCTATTGGTAAGTTACAGCTATAACTTGCAAACCTAACTGTATAAATTTTGTAGCTACAATTATTAACAAAATTTAGGTCTATGAGAAACGAAAATCGTTTAGATACGTGTCTTATCAATTGACTCCCTCGTGGATGTGAATGGAGATAAAATGTTGTTTTTGAAAGTTTTTACGTTTGGTAATTGATGCTCCATGTGGTGTGATATGATTTTATGTTGAAAAAAATTTCCACCCACGCACAAAGGAGTGTTCATATTTACCCCATACTTTTCAAGATGCGGGGTAATTATGAACACGTGTTTTCTCAGCATTGGTTTATGATTAAAACTCACTTTTTACCTTCAAAATCACGATAACCATCCAATCCTGTGAAATAAGCCTTAAACATTACTTTATATTTTTTTTAGAATTGTGGATGTGGATTTTCCAAGAGTTTAATCCGATGAAAAGAGTTACAGTAAGAGTGGAATCGTGATTCTATTGACTAGTTTAAAAAATCGACTGCATACTTTTGTGAATAAATCTCTACTATTTTTGATAGAAATGTTATCAACTGTTGAGAGGATATTTCGAGGAAATTTTCTCTGTTTATAGACCGAAGAATACAACGTCCGGTCACAAAAGATGTCTTACATTTTGTTAATTATAGAACTTTGGAAAAAAAAACATATCGTTGAAAAATTAATGTCATTGAACTTCACAATATTAAAAAAAATGAATTAGGTTTAAGGTCTATTTTAAAACTAAGCTTATTGACTACTTACAATGTCCAGCATCGTTGGTAGTTTACTGGCGGAGTTGCGATAAAAACGCTTGAAATGCGATTCTACATCTAAGCATGACCTATTTTCCGGTGCTCGAAAGTGGTAGAATTGCAATTTTTCGGATGCAATTACCCAAGATCGGCATGATTGGCAGAGGCATGTTTTCGAAAAACTCCAGCAAAACACGATTTTTTTTCTTCTTGTCACGATAACACTAAATACACGATTGCATGCCACAATCGACATTAAAAAAAAAACCGTATCTAGACCAGCAACAACCATCATCAGAGTGTGGTGCAGCAAGAGGAATGCAACAAAAGTGGTCTGACAGTGGAGGTGGTTAGAAAAGAAACCAACCGTACTAGGTAAAGGTACTAGCTAGTAGAAGTCACTAACTATGCTAAGCCAAAAGCCAAGAAACTCTAGAGTTTAGAGCCTGAAGTCTGGTACTGGAGCTAAGTCTTGGCTGTGGGTTACATAATCTCTCCTCTTTTGCCAGGCAGCATATCTACTAACTTGGGGCCAACAAACGTTCTGCTTTTTCGCGGCGCTCGCTGGTTTAACTTTTGCAACTCAAAACCATCTAAGCGCTTTCTAGAGCTTGCCAGGCTAGACCAGAAACCTCCACCAGCAAAAGAAGGTAGGCTTCTAACCGGTGTTGTTCTTGCTGGTCGTTGTTATTGATATTTTGCTTCGATGAGTTGATTGGAGAATGCTGCTGCTGCTATTAAGTGCATGCATGCGGTCGTTGTTGCATTTCGTCAATCGGGGGGAGCTGCATTATTCTAAGGCAGCAGCCCAAAGTGACAGTGAAAGGACTATCAAGATGCCACATGAATGGAGTTTTTATTCGGTTGACGTTCCATCTTTATTTTGCACTTTGGACTGATGATTATCGCGCTCTATTGAAACCACTTTGCTATTGAGCTAAAAAAGTAGCGCAAAAATTGTTGACATTTTTCTTAATTAACTCTGATGCATGAATAGAAAGAAATTGATGAAAAAACTGAGGGATAATATAATGTAGATATTTGGAACAAATAAGAACCAATAAATATCCTCATTTCAACCGTGTTTAATCTTACATTAACGTATCCATGAATACATTAATGTAAACTTATTTCTTTATAACATTGTACCTTTTGAGAAAACCGGTACGTGTTCAAAAATCCGATTAGGTTTGGACTGTGTTTCACATATTACACAAGGCAAAAATTCAATTTTTAAAGCGGTATATCTCTGAAACAAGAATATCTAGGCCTAATTAGTTAAACTTAAAACAGATTGATTTTCAAATTTCCAAACATTTTATCATCAAAACTTGAGCTGATAGACAAGATCTGATAAAAGACATCAAAATCTTCAAAAATGTGCAATTTAAACAAAGGCACTAGAAATGCTGTTCCCTTATGTTATGAACCCCTAAATTCAATACGCCAAGTTTTGAACTGCGTATGCTTACTGATTAGTATTGTAATTTTTTTTATATTTCCGTTATATTTCATTAATTTCTGTTTATATGATAAGTAGCCATAACCTTACTATAATTGGTTTGATTTTGAATTTTATCTTTGAAAATAGGGGCCCTTGGCGTAGGGCTAGGTGGGGTAATTATGAACAAAATTACTCAGTTTTCCATACTATCAGCTCAATCAAGACGCTCTTTAATTTTGAAATTCTGGAAACGAACCAAAAATGTATGACTGGTTCCCTTCTTCATTTTAAGATTTTTTTTTTCTTATTTTTAAGTTGCAGCTTGTGGGCGTAGAACGCTTGTTCATAATTAATCCGTTTGTTCATAATTGCCCCCTTGTCTTTGGGGTAATTATGAACACTGTAACGATTCATGTTATGTGATGACTTTTGATATTGGCTTTGTTCCGAGATTGAAACAACATCTAAACAGTGCATTGTAGTGAGATTTGTTGATTTTTTTAATTTTTTGTTGCGAAGTTATAGGTTATTTTCAGTTTTACAAAGCTGGAAGACATCTTTTCAGAGTTTTTCGAAAACATGCCTCCGCCAATCATGCCGATCTTGGGCAATTGCATCCGAAAAATTGCAATTCTACCACTTTCGAGCACCGGAAAATAGGTCATGCTTAGATGTAAAATCGCAGTTCAGCTTAGTTTTAAAATAGACCTTAAACCTAATTCATTTTTTTAATATTGTGAAGTTCAATGACATTAATTTTTCAACGATATGTTTTTTTTTCCAAAGTTCTATAATTAACAAAATGTAAGACATCTTTTGTGACCGGACGTTGTATTCTTCGGTCTATAAACAGAGAAAATTTCCTCGAAATATCCTCTCAACAGTTGATAAAATTTCTATCAAAAATAGTAGACATTTATTCACAAAAGTGTGCAGTCGATTTTTTAAACTAGTCAATAGAATCACGATTCCACTCTTACTGTAACTCTTTTCATCGGATTAAACTCTTTGAACCGAAGTATGATTTAGAGCGGCCTCGGAAATCGCAGCATAATCGAGAATGGCGAATTGAGTTACAGCTAAGCATATAAAAAAAACCTAAACTTTAGGGTGTTCCGGTGCTGAACGAAAAGTCAACCACTATTCAAAGTGCCGCAGATTCGAAAAGCGGGCCCCAAGACACCAGGCGTGGGATGGGTTCAGAAATTTATGACCATTTGTTGCTTCGCCGAATAAAAATGCGGCAGTTTACTTGACGTTTGTCCTTTTTTTTAACCAGAGCGATTGTTGCCACAAGTTTGATTTTCTTCTAATGAGTTGAAATTTTCCTATTTAGATTTATCGAATCCATAAGCAGGTTTTGTAAAGCTCAGCCAAAATTCTTCAATATTTGACTACCTTAGTTCATTTAAAAATGGGACATTTTATAGTCGATTATAGTCGTTTTAACATCTTTATGCCATTCTCGACTTATATCAACGATGCAGTTGGCGGACAGTCATTGAAAAATTTATCCGTTACAACTGTGATCAATGTTTACTCTTGGGATCTAACTCCCGGACATCGGCCCAGGAAGCAACTGACTTGCCAACTGAGCCATATCACAAGCCCAATGCGCGTATCTTGATAATAGTAATACTTCAAATAATCGACAATTTGGTCCAATAATTCTTATTTGTGAGAAACTGGAGACAATTTGGTGAATTCAGCTGTTTCGAATTTACCAAAACTTGATTATTTGAAATATCAGCTGGCAAAATCAGACGAAAACATAGCAGAATCATCACTAGACTCAATAAAATCAAGGCTGCTTTTTTAAGGTTTTGGATACATCGACATCCAAATTTTTCGTCACAAAAACATCGTTTTTTTTTTATTCAGAGGACAAATAACCAGCAAACATAAACCTCATTCTACTGGCAATCTCATCAGAAGCAGATATGTTACAGAATTGACCTGCCGTAGCTTGTGAAGCATTGTTTTTTCACAACTTTTGACGTCCATCAAAACTTATCTGCTACATTGGCTAAGCAACTACTACCCAGCTAACGAATTCTGGAACTTGCAAAAAAAACTGTCTTTTAAGATATAGTTTACATTATTGATTGATGTGCAACACTTCTGGCCTCTAAGCGACAAACATTTTGTAAATTTCAGAGATCTATTTACAATGAGTTTTGTTTTGCTTATTCAGAATTTCAAATGCTAGTAAAGCTTGCTTGAGATAGAATTGGAACCAGGCGCGGTCCTATGGGGGCGGTGATCGGGGTGATCACCCCCCCCCCCCCTCCCCCCACCAAGCGGCAAAAAACCGTAACGAAGTACTCGCAAACGCTGGATTTTATATAAAACTTAGAACTTTTCTTAGTAGGTGTACTTTCGAATTCTCAAATTTTTCAAATTTGGGGGGTTTGTTCAATTTATTAATTACTTAATAGCTTAAAATTTCAAAAAAAAGTCGTTCCGAAAAACAGCTGAAACTTGCAATTCGCTGGACCAAATTTCACCAAATAACTTTTGTCGAGGTAATTTCAGCGTTGAATTCGAATTTGCTGACCATATACGCTTCCGGCCATAAGTTTGGGATTACCCCCTTTAAAAAAGCTAATTTGTTTGGCCATATCTCAGTCATCTTATGCCATATTGCATTTCTTTTGATCTCATTCTAAAGTCGATGAGCAAAACCTTCTTAGTATGTTATTGGCAAAATGTATATGTTAACCTCATATGACTTAAACTTGGCTTAAAGTTGGAAAATTTCCTTAAAATCGCACTTTATATTTAAACCCGATCAGTTCAGGGTTGGGTGGACCGAATTTAAAAATTTGAGTTCCATTTGAACCTTTTTTCATAAATATCAAAACACTGCTTTAAATAGATAAATTAGCTACTTAAGTTATCGATCAAAAGTTTGGGCTCACTCCTCAGTATGGTGTATTGGCAAAAAGTTTGGGATCATGCGAAACATGCTATTTAATTTCGTGCGTATCTCTGTCATCAAACAACGTTTCGCTAATCTGATAATTTATCTTTAATGCTGATGAGTTTTTTTTTCGCTTTTGGATATTTAGTGAAAATGTTTTTTCAAGTTAACTTCTTTAAAACTTTAGGTTTAGTTTGATCGTTTTTTGATAATGTTCGCCAAATAGTCAGTATGTTCAATAAACACCTGCAAACTTGTTTCGACCATAACTGTGTTATCTTACAAGTTATTGCAGATCGGTTTGGCTCAATGTTTGATGGATCAACATATCTCGATCCTTTTTAGAAGTAAAAAGAACTTGAGACTTTAAATGTTAAATTGCCTTTGGGGCCGTTCTGATACCACGTGGACAAAAAAATAAGATTTTTACCCCTTTCTCCCTCTCAGTGCACAAATACAACCCCTACCTCCCTTCTCCAGATGTCCACCTAGACAGATTCCATTTTTGTTGTTGTTATTTCTTATTTTGAAACGTTTTTGAAAAATTAGCTTTGATTGTATTGGCCTCGACGTAGCAAAAATGATCGATTTTAATTTATTGATATTAAACGATTCTTCATAATTTGGAATTTTTTCAGATTTTTAGAATTTTAATTTACATACTTTTACGATTACAAAAGAAATACAAATTTTAGATAAATATATGGAAAATCTCCGAACACATCAAATTCAAAATGTGTTTTCTTGAAATATTTTTTTTTAATTAATCGTTTGTTTTTCTTTCGAAGACTCGTTTACTGTAATATTTTACGTCTTTCATTAGCTTTTATGCACTTGTACCCCTTTGGCTCGAAGGACGTCGTGCATTTTGAGCCGTTATCACAATTAAACTTTTTTTTATAATGATCCATAGTTTTTATAAAAAAATCCATTCTTAAATTTAAAACTTTCCAAATAAAGTTAATTAAGTAAGAAATGCCTCGAAACCTATACAAAGTTCAGAAAATAGTGTTTTTCACTATTTAGCACTTTTCGGTACATCTCTTATGATATCTGTTCAAGTTTCTAAAAATACTGGAAAAACTACTACTAAAGATGATGGATAAATTCTGATAAAAAAACGAGTTCAGAATTTTACTTTCAAAATCAGTTTATACAGCGTAGGTTACAAAAACTTGTCAATTTTTTTATTTTTCCCAGGTGAAATAAAATTATTCCTTCATCCCCGACTGTTTTCTCGGAAACAAGGCAATCGCTCAAGTTGAACATTCGGAAGAATTTTTTTTCTCATTTTTGACCAACACAGTTAGATTTCAGGATTCACATCAATTATATCGCCGATACTGTTTTAAACTCATCTACACAATAATATTTAAACTTTTGAGTAGAAATCCAGCTTAATAAATTAGGTTAAAAAATCCATTATGAATCTGAAAGTTTGGTTATTTCAATTGCAATTGATTATGACTATTCGCTGATGACTATGACTATTCACTTCTTTTATTTTATTCAAACATTATTCAAAAAGTTTGGAAGTATTGAGAGCGTGATGAAAAATATGATTTCGATGATCTTATTTAGAATTTAATTTATTTTTAAAAATTGAAGAATTGGAACAAGAATTAATAATAATTCGAAACTTTCGAACAACGGTTCAGCAAAATGCTTCAGAGAAATAATTAAATATTCAGTTTTTAATTCAAAGCAATTATTATTAACGAACACGTTTTTTTAATAATTGTTTTGGAATTGTTGCAAATTGAGAATCATTAAAATTTTGGTGAGGGTCTTACGCTGATTGATGCCCAGTAAAAATATTGTGGATAACTTGAAGATTTTTTTACGTTTTCTTTTACGAAAATGTGTGTTTAATTTTCATTTGTGAAATGACGTTTATATCTTAAAATTCTTTAAAGAATACTTAAAGTTATAATTTTTACCAATTGTAAAAATTACGAAAATAATCTTTTTATCAACACTTTTTCGCAATGAGCATCTAAGATTCGCAGATTGTTTTATAAAAAGATATCAAAACAAGTGTATTTAGAAAATTTGTTAAACTATTTAAATTACACACCTATAACTATACAAACCTACAAAATACGAGTCTTATTTGCAACTGTAACCAAACCCCTGTAACCTTCTTAGGGATCGAATAAAAGCGCTAACTGTGAATGAACGTTTTTTTGTGATTCGATAAGAATAAACGTAATAATATTTATTTGTAATTCTAAGTATGCTCTTTTAGTTCAATAAAAAAGAGTATTTGTAATTCATATATCGACAGTATCCATAGACTAACAATTGCAATTGAATCCAGTGAAAATGGAATTTAATCCTGAATACAAAGTCTTCAGAAAAACTTCATTCAACGCTGAATAAATAAAGTACTCTGTCTCTCACTGCGAAGTTAATCCATATTTACGTCATTCAATCCAGAGTTAGCTAAGTTCTTTCCGGATAAACCTCCCTTGAAAATTTCTAGAAGAATGCAACCACCGGCTTCTCCTCAGCAAAGACGAAGAAATGGAGCTCCATCACAAGCGATAATGCTATTTCTAGCTTTCATCAGTCTCAACAAGTTTCAGATGATAAAGTCAGAGTGAAAACCACTAACATTGGCCGATCATTTTACATTCACCACGAGTAGAGTTATGTGTGCATAAAAATAAAAATAACAGGTCATCTTTTTATTAAATTTATATCACTACAACCTCTTATTGAAATTAAAAGCATTACGCAAAAGCAAACGTTATTATTTTTTTCAAATTAGTGTGGTTGAACTTTGACATTTTAACTAGCAACTTTCAGAAACAGTTAATCAAACAAGACGCGTTCTCTTTTATTACCCACTTAGTTGAAAACCCAAATCAAAGAATTAAACTGATAGATTATTTGATCCATGGTTTGCTAGATTTCACAAAAAAAAACATAAAAAAGCAAATTCTAACACTGACTAAGGAAAATCTTCTTAGAACGATGAAAATACGAATCCTTTTAATTCAACCACGGTAAATGTTCAGGTATTTCGACAGCAATTTACTAAATGTCATGTTGATTGTAAAACTCTTTCGAAATTACTGAAGCCATCTTGCTGAAAATAATATTATAACACTCAGAAATAGACATTTGCAAC